>NW_017306581.1:1274857-1300293 GCF_000935625.1 Nanorana parkeri
ACAGAGTGTTATTGCAGTGAATGGTTCTCACATGTCATTACAAGACATGGCAGTGGTTAGAGGCAATTTAATTATTGCGTGGAGTTATTTTAACCACTTGCTGACCAGGTGTTTAGACCCCCTTCCTGGCCAGGCCATTTTTCAGTATTCAGCGTTGCGGTACTTTGACTGACGTTTATTCCGTCATGCAACGCTGTACTGAAATGAATTTTATACCATGTTTTGGGGACAGATAGAGCTTTCTTTTGGTGGTATTTAATCACCACTACGGGTTTTATTTTTGTTACTATATTTCGGGAACATTCCTGAAAATTTTGGAAAAAAAGTTTTTTTAAATAATATGTTAGGAAACAATTATTATTATCCAATTATTTTGGTAAAATATAAAAGACGGGGTCACGTCGGGTAAACAGACACCAAACGTCAGTCATGCTTAAAAATTGCGTGCATGCGCGAAATCGCAAAAAATTACCATACTCAAAATTGGCCATAGGCGACGCTTTAAAAGCTTTAACAGCTCATCAGTTTAGTGTTATCAGTGATTGATGGCCCTAGAATTTTTGCTCTCACTGCGACGTTCACGGCGATATGTAACATGTGCGGTGTAATGGGCGCAATCGTCGTTTTCGCAGACATGCGCCCCTGATGCATGTTTGCATGCGTGTATGTATGGGTGGGAAGTTTTTAAAAAAAAAATGTTTTTTTAATTATTTTTTATGTGTAACTTTAATTTTTTGGGGGGAAACTTTAATTTTTTTCCTATTTTTTTTTCCCACTTAACTTTATTGCTATCAGATAGGGGTCTAAGAAACCCCCTTATGTGATGGCAAAAGAAGTGACAGGTCCTCTTTATGGAGACATCAGGGGTCTCCAAGACCCCTAATGTCACCTAGGACCCCCCTGAAGAAGCTAATGAAGCAGAGATCTGCTTCATCAGCTTCTCTCCAGCGTCTGAAGCTGGAGAGTGACACGAGAATGCGGAATTGATGTAGCGGAAGCGGAAGCACTTCTGCATTCTGACAGCGGAGAGGGGACCAGAGGAAGATTGTGTACCGACCTCCCTCTGATCCCCTGTCAGAGAAGCACTATGCAAGCAGTTAAAGTGTATTTTCACTATCTCAGTCAAATTTGAAAAAAACGCACTGAGGGGAATTTATCAAAACTGGAGCAAACAAAATCTGGAGCAGTTGTCCATGGCAACCAATCGCCTTATCTCTTTCATTTTCAAATCTTAATTTTGATAAATTCCCCTCACTATATATTAATTATGCGTTTCCATTTACACAGCATATTTAAAAATAATTTCTAAAATATTATTTCTTACCTTTCTAGTTGTTTCTTTTGGGCAGGATTATACAGAGGACAACATCGGTAGCTTGTATTGGTTAAAATATTTTGCAATAAGCAGTTAGGGGCCAGTTTTAGGCCCCTTTCACATGGGCAGTGCAATCGGGTCCACCTGTCCACCTGTTTTTCAGGCAGACCCGATCGGATGCCAAATGCTAGTCTATGGGCAGCTGGGGCTAAACGGACAGGCGTCTGATTACACGTGGTTGGCTCTGGCTATGTCCGGGAAAACAAAAGGAACAATTTTCCGTTTTGACGGACCTGATAGTGCCGGATTGGGAGTAATCTGATGTAAATGAACACATGTCTATTTACATCCGATTCCACGTAGACCAACATGAGGTCCAGACATTTCAGTTTTTCCATCGCAAGATGTAGGCAAAAAACTGGACAGACACGGATGTCACAGCGGTGACATCTGATCTGTACCACTCTAATGTACGGATCCCCTCCTGATCATCCCATGTGAAATGGGCTTTAGGGACAGTTTTTTTTTTTTTTTACATCCAATTTACCACCCAAGCGGTTAGCTCTTTAACCCTTTGTTAGGACTGACGGTCCCTGTACATCTACTTTACAAGTTATAATGGGATCTGCTAGCACAGTACATCAAGGATTACTTATGGTAAACATGACTTCCCCAGCCCCTCCTTAACATTACATAGAAGGGAAAAAGTTAGGATTTTTATGCAAATATATTTATTTTTATATAATATATATTTATTTTTTTGCTATGTAAATGTAACTAATATAATATAATGTAGGTCTTATTGTAAATAGGCTGCAAAAGTGGAAATACGCTTTAAGGAGAGTTGCTTCCCCAGCTTCCCCTTTAATTAATTTTGCCGTTTACACCATCGTATGCATTCTGTAATAAATATATAAATAAATTGAGGAGGTGATACTTTTTGTCATCTGCTAATGAACTAGGTGAAAAAAGATGTCACAGTCTTACCATAAGAGGGAAGAGCAGTTGCGTCGCACGGTAAAGGGGTAGCTTTTGCTTTTCATAAATAGATTCAAAGCAATGAAACACATAAAAATGAAATTGGTAATCACGTTCTTGCCATCTCTATATATACACGACCCGTGACTGATATTTCTACTATGATATCGATATAAACATCACATAATTAAGTACAAACAAGGCGCATTATTACTTTCACTTCTCTTACACGATTGTTCCCATTTATATTTGTATCAAGAAAAAAAGGTCACATAAATCATAACGCTGCCAGTGTCTTGGCAGCGTTCGGCTTACAGTACAGCATGTGGTTTTGTTTAAACTCATTGGCTCCCGAATTCAGTAAGTCAAGGTCTACTGCTGTGGACAGATGGCACAAAGAATGCTATAACAAAACCTGAAAATTAAAGTGTAACAGATGACTGTAGCTACAGAGGACTGTCTCTTTGTTCATCTTGCTAATGAGCATCTTCATAGTGACGGGAGAGTGAACAGCGGATTACTTGCAGTTCTTGTTTCAGACAGATGATGGTGCCAGTGATAAGGATTCGACGCTCTGCATTGGAGAGTAAGGAATTGAGATGATGCTTTCGGCGTTTCATTGGATCTATCTCTATTACTCATATTTGTTAACACTTGTGGACAATATTCATAGGTAGTGAGCGCATGGCTTAGAGTACACCTGTCACAGGAGAAATTATGTAGGCTGCCATTGCTGAGCTCTTAATCTGAAATTGCTATAAGCCTGGCTGTCCTAATGGCGTCAAATCTTTCTGAGCTGCTGACCTACAAGAAATGTAAAGATAAAGAATTCTGAAACTTTTGGCCTCATTCAGCCAGGAGGCAAAGGGGTGTAAAGATAGGCGATTGATCCGCATTTCTACTGACCCCTGGGCCGCCCATTTACAGGGTAAAGTAGTGGCCACTGAACCTGTCAACATGCTGCAGATGCATCAAATTTTAAACAGCTTTTTTTTTTTTTTTTTAAATAGGGATTTTCTGTTTCAATGCTGTGCCACAACTGCGTACCCGTGGTCCTATTGATTGCAATTGTTGTGTTTGGCAAGTGTCACCAGCTGCCAAACACAACATTTGCAATCAATAGGATGTGCTGCAACAGGTTGGGCACGCGGTTGTGGCTCGGTATTGACAGTGAAGATCCAAATTGGGAACTAAAAAATAAAGACGCCATTCAGGAGGCGGCAGTGAATGTGAATTCTTGTGAATGCCGGGCTGCCACTGTTCTCCTGCCCTCTGAAAAGCGATGCACCATCAGGGCAGTAAAGTTTGCTGCCCATCTTAACCAGGCCTTATGTCCAGTTTGCTGGGTTGATGATTAGAAATGATTAAATCCGGGCAGCTAGCATTTTCAGTTGTACTTTAACAGCCTGGCAACTGTTTGCTGCACAAGTGTGAACTGCAGACAAATGGGACTATCCACACATAGACACTTAAGAAGTATTTTTTTTGTTTTTAGGAAGTCACTGATACAAACTCTCTGAGACGGTTATAACTGCTTGTGCTTATACCAGCTGCCACCATTATTAATAATGTTTTTTGAGAGTATGGAAAGCGATTCACTACAGTTTCGTTGAAGCCCAAGCCCAGGCCCCTTCTCCAGCAGTATTTTTCTTTTTTTCTTTTTAAGAAGTCTCTTAAGGCTAGTCATGTGTGAATGGCATTCCTTTCTTCTTTGCCTCTGCTCCGGTGCAGGTCAGTTCTCTATGATTGAGAGCGGTCTTTACATATTTTACCACTGCTCTCTGCATCATTACACTGTGAGTGCAGAGCGCTGTGGTGATGCCTTGTACTCGCAGCATGGACCCTGGGTATCATTCCAACCAGAACACTGAGGGCATCTAGTGGCAAAATAAATTACTGCTGGAATTAAATATTTTACCCAGAGCCCCTCAGATTATAACTCTGCCTCACAACAAACCCTTCCACAGCCTAATCCCCTTATGGCAGCCCTTTTCATCTCTCTCACCCCCCGCTGTTTCCCCCTCCCTGAAGGTCTCCCCAGCAGTATTTTATGCTATTTGTTGTATACTTACCTTTTTCTAAAATCCCTCAAGCCAGTCATGTGATGTCATAGGGTCTCTGTCTTCACCAAGTGGTGGCCAGTCATCAATGATGGATCGAGTAGCACTGACATAATGTCAACGTTATTGTTTTGCACCATTACACAGTGAATGTAGGGAGCCTTTGCATGCACTAACAGTCTTCACTTAGTCTTCCAGGTTGGATGAGGACTAAGGACATCTTGTGCTGGATAAAGAGTATTGTAGAGGGCAGCTCCAGATTTAAGTTGAGTACTGCTGCTCGAACTGTTTCTTTTTTTAAACACCTGCAGAGTGAATTTTATGAGGGGGGTTTTATTAGCACAAAGGTAGGATTTAATTGGCACATGAGGCAAGGCTTAACATACCCCTTTTAAATTATGTGAATAGTTACAATAAAAAAAGAAAATGCCTTCCTTTCTTTCTTGCATCCTGTATATTTTCAAACACACACCCACAAACCATTTATTGGTATTATTTTTAAGCAATAATAATCCTGACTGACACCGTGGGGAAATGTTTATGGAATGAGCTACAATGCCACAGTAAATAGTTTTTCATAATAAAGCCCTTCAGAGTTTTCACAAATAGAAACTTTATTTCTTTTGATCTATTTTATACTTTTTTTTACGTAGGGCCACCATGTGCCTTTTAGAACAGCCTCCATTAGTCCTTGAGATGCTGCTTTATGAGTCCTTAATGTGTACAGTCCTCAGTTTTGCACCATTCTTCAAGTAGAAATATTCTAGTTCTTCGAGGGATGAAGGCTGTGGACATCTAGTTTGCATTCTGCTCTCTTTCATTGAGGTTTACATATGGGGAGCCCATTGGAAGATCTTTGATTTCATTCTACATTCTTGTCTACGATACTTGCACCATAGAGCTGGCCTTGGAAATTGACTCATATTTCTCATACGGTATACAGTATGACCATGCAGCGCAATGACTGTAGACTTTCACAGGATGACTGTTTACATTACTATTAGGCTGTTATGTATCCACCACCACTTTTTTTTTCTTTTTGCTTTCTTCACCTCTTAGACAGTTGCTACCAGAACAAGTGTCACCATTGAAATATATCTCCTCACCTCCTGTTCCGTTGACAACTTTGGATTTCCCATCACTTCCTGTACCAGTGTCAGTGGCCTTCCACGATCAATAGTGTAGGTGATAGAGGAAAAAAACTGAACTTACCTGACCCAAGTTAGGATTATGGGGAGTCAGATGTAAGTGAACATGTGTCCAATTACATCAGATTACCCTGAGACATCACAATCTGGTCTGCCAAAACAGAACTCTGTTCCATTTTGTTTTCTGCTCCAAGACAGAGTTGGGGCATTCAGATGTAAACAGACACACATCTCTTTAGATCCAGCTGCCCATAGCCTAACATTAGGCTTCCGATCAGACCGCATGACTATGTCCATCTGTCAGTAGAGAATCTCTAGAGGACATCAAAATGTGTACAGGTATTCCTCACTTAACGACCGAGTTCCGTTCCTACGACCAGGTCGTTAAACGGATTGGTCGTTAAGTGAGGAACTCTATACAGTACTGTACTGCATTAGTACAGTACTGTATAGCGTTGCAGATGTACAGTACCGAACAGTGTACTGTACATCGGGCACTGAAAATACTCACCAGGACCCGCAGTGAACATCGGAGGACGTCACTTCCCCCGGCGACACGTCGCACTGGCGCTGACGCGCGAGGTCGGAGGTCGCTCGGAGGACGGTCGTAAGTGCGAGTGGTCGCAAAACAGGTAAGTCGTTAAGCGAGGAGCATCTGTACATGCTTAAGATGGTACTAATGAGTTAGTGTCATTAGAAGCTGACCCAAATGACCCAGACTTTATAGAATTTCACCGTGCAACACCTAGATTCATAAGAAGCTTAATAGTAAGGCAACGCTGCATTATTTAATGACTTCCAAAAGTCTAAGGCAGGTGCTCCAGGGACTTTTCATTTAAAAACAATAGCTTTCCTTGCGTAGAATGGGCAAAGGGACATTCTAGCTGAATGGGTCGCAGCCAAAGGTTCCAATAGGTCTAAGAGGCAGGTTTCAAGATTTTGTGGGGTCATAATATTGGTCATTGATGTATTAAAATCCACCACTGCAGCCCAATACAATTGGATAGCTGGGCATTCCCAGAACATATGAAAACAATCTCTAACTTATGAACATTTCCAACACTACAGTTAGGAGTAATTGTAGATCCTGTGTAACTACTGTGGAGTTAGGTAAACCCTATGGAGAACTTTAAATTGTGTCCACAAATCTCTCGTCAAAACCAGATATGTAAGTGGAAAACCCTGCATATCCTCCTAGTCTTCTGCATCAGGTTTTGGGGCATTTATTAGCCATTTAGAATGCAGATTGGTCAAAAGCTATATGAACATTTTGTTATAGCGCCTTGAATATGGTGGGAGGAGGCTTGACTAGTGACCCACTTTAGAAGAGGATAGTTCCAATGGCCTAGTGCCAAACTGAGCTTGATAAGCGTGATAAAGTTGAATATAAAAAAATAAGAGTTAGATAGATCATTTGTTTGTCAATTGGCATAAAAGTGTGGCCATCTTTAATACCTTTGGTTGCCCAAAGGGCAGGATCCAGGATTGGAAACAGAAGAGGAGACTGGATTTCAGCCAAGCTGCAGCTATAGGAGGGTTTTTTGGTGTTTTGGAATATTCGGTCAAATTCCAGGCCTTAATGGTAGCAACCATGGTCTTGGTCAATGTGTAGGGTACAGGCGTTTCCTAAAAGGAATTTATTTTGATGGGGTCCAAACAGGCACATGTTGCAACACATATAGATGAGAAGGTAGGCTTTTGATCAGGAAATACATATACTCAGCTCAGGTATTTTATTTCACTGGTCCCCTGCAATAATAGAGCACAGTCTGCACAAACCTTCTCCTCTGGGTCTATGGGGAGGATCTCAGGTCTCTCCCAGTTTACCTTCAGGATCTAAATGTTAAGAATGCTTAAGACCTGCAGTGCCTCCTATAGCAATGGGCCAGGGTCTAGGAGGAACAAAATAATGTCATACACAGCCAATCTCTCATCCAAGGTCCCTAAATGAATCCCAACTATCCTAGGTGATTTACAAAGTGCTATGGAGATGGGTTCCATCATTAATTCGAATAACGCCGGGGAACGGGGACACCCTTGTCTAGTCTCTCTGCATAATAGGAATAAGGAGGAGAGTTCATTGCCTAGTTTTGTTTGGGCTAAAGCGGCTTTATATAGCAGCAGTGACTGGTTGTCTTTTAAAAACATTTTACATTTGCCAAAGTGAACTTATTTGAAGCATTGCCATCACTCACCATTAAAAGAAAACTTCACTTAAGCTGTAAGCTTGATTTATTTATTGGCACCAGTAAACCCGCATAATATCAGATTGTGTTCACTTGGTACTTCATTGTCTTTAATGTCAGCTGCAGGGTACAGGGGTGCCTAGGCAATGTCACATGTCAGGAGGTGTACTGCTACTTCTAAAGAGGAATTCAAGGCAAATGGTAGATTTTTCAGCATGCTGTTTAGTCAGAGTTAACCTCACTCTCTATTCCCCATAAGAGAGCAAATCTTCACCTTTACTGAGACACTGAGACACAGTGTCGAATTTATTTGTGGACTGGCTGGTAAGTGTGCTGGAAATGTGCACCTTGCTTTAAAAAGCTAGTTAATGAATGCTGGGACACACTGCAGGTCTTTAGCTATGTGCTGTTCTTCTGGTGTGTCTCTGCACTTTTAAGTAGGAATATGTTTTTCCTGGCATACCTCCCTTTAATCTTTTGTGTATGTCCCGGGATGATTGCTTTTTTAGATTAGAGCTAGGGACAACACTATGCAGGGGGGCTATGACGGTGCAGTGTGGCTTCCATATAGATTTAGTAGAAAGATTCTTGTCGCACTCCTTACCGGAGATCCCATGTAATAGGAAGGGTGCTCGTAATGACTGCGGATGGCACCTCTGTATGCATAAGATAAATGTGAAAGATGTTACCAACACAACGAAGATCCTTTTGGAATCACCAAATGCTCATTTTATTGATCAAGTTATTAGAATGGATACAAGTGCTTTCAGGACCTCGCATGGTCCCTTCATCAGGCTTCAGCATTAACCAATCAATGCTGAAGCCTGATGAAGGGACCCTGCGAGGTCCCGAAAGCACTTGTATCCACTATGACAACTTGGGCAATAAAATTAGCATTTGGTGATTCCAAAGGGATCTTAGGTGTGCTGGTGGCATCTTTCACATTTACCTTCCTTATAGATTTGCTGCAAATGTATGCTACTAACACCCTGTCTTTAATGTGTGTTTTAAGGAGTGCTGGCTATTTATTCTTTAATTTCCATTTGCATTAAGATGGTGCTAAGCATGTGTAGTCCCCTTTATTGATTTTAAAACTGAGAAACTGAGTTTAAAGGTGGTGCACATGTTAGACGGATTCAAGTTGTGCTTTTTTGATCAAAGCAGTAGTTGTAAATATAGAGTTGAGCTTTAAACAGGTGGGCTGGTAGCTTTAAATGCATCCTTTGAATGTTACCCAAAAGACCAAAACACTGAAAAATAATAAGGTATTCCAAACCAACATGCTAACAGAGTGTAGCATTTGGAAGATATGGATACCATCACATATACCAATGGAATAATCTTGTTGCACAAAGCAACCAATCGGATGACATTTCCCTTTCCTCACTGAGCACTAAGACATGAAAAGAAGAAGCTGATTGGTTAGATTGGTTTACAATTGGTTTATGTCCTCCTTCAGACATATCAATCATGAATCCTTAAGCTTTAGGCTAGCCATGCATGTGACAGTTGTTGAAGTATAGATGGAAATTCACTTCAAGTTCTTTATTGGAATGAAAGAGAACAAATAATAAACTGATAGAATAAAAAAAATGTATACAGTATATTGAAAAATTGACGGGTGGATGTGCTCGGACTGCCCATGTAAAAGGGGCCATTTAGTAGGCATGCAGCCTAGGTTGTAAATGCTCTGTACTGATATGTTTGTGCTTATAATGTTATCGAAAACAATCCTCTACAGAAGAGAAGGATTTTCGAACAAGCTAGAAAATAATTTTGGCTAAAATCCCCTTTTATTCACACGTCAGCAATAATTTTTGTCCCTAGCATGCTAGAATTGTTTGTCTAAACTTCATGTAATCTTCTAACAAATCAAAGTGTTGGCAGTTCTTACATGGGCAGATGACTCTTTGAGCTCAATGGGCAGTCAGACTTCTAGGCATTCTCCATCAATACCTCTTCCCCAGAATATACCTCAGTCTTCTCCCCAACCCAACTGATGGATATATGCAGTGTACTATAGGCATGAATGGAAGATGCTGATTGGTTGGAACAAGGCAACAAAACAGTTTTTCCTTCAAATGCATCAATCACAAGACCTCAAGACTGAAGGGACTCATGTTTGTTTGTCTTGTGTACTGAGGTTTTTTCCGCAGTGGCATCATTTACTAATAAATGACTTTTTAAGGTTTTTTTTTTCTATGGGTACCATAAAGTTGTGGGCCAGAAGCATCGTATTCTCTGCCCCCGCTGGGATTTTGCCATCGAGAATAGGTTCTCATGATGCCTCATGGGACGATCACTTATACTCCTCAATAAAGCCATGCAAATGAGTGTAGCGACCATTGAGGAAAGTACACTTTATGCTTTAGTCCCATTCACGCAGTATGCTTTTGTGAGCCAAGTTCTCCTTTCCCACCATACCCATGCATTGTGTTTGTTTGGAATCCATATGCATCGCCAAGCCTTTGAAGTGCACCTGTCCTCAAGAATTACCATCTTAAAACATAAACAAAATTACCTATATATTTCTCTGGCTATGTGCAGTGTTTCAGTTTGAGTATCTCTCATCACCTAATTGTATGCCTTTATTTGCTGTTGATATTTCATTCATGAAGTGAATTGGGCTACTCTGCAATCCTGGACGAGAGAGAGAGAGAGTAACCACCATCGTACTACCAGTTGCATTACAATTTTGGAAATATCTTATTTTTGTACAGATTGGAGCTCTTTAAGAAGAGCCAATACATACAAATTCAAGCTTTGCATAAGCTGTGTGCTTCTAATGTTCAAATCCGCATTGGTTAGCCACACATGGGTCCATGTTCTGTTTGAGGTTATGATCAATCATCAATATTATTTGGATTTTACTGGCCATGCACATATATTCTTAGTTTTTTTGCTGAAATTTGCCATAGAAAAACGATTGATGGTTTGGAAATTGCCATGCGATTATCATTCAATTGACATTAAGGTTCAGTTGGTAATGACAAATGAAAAAAATTGAAAGGAAAAAAAAAGCCTTGTTTACACAAAAAGCCTTAAAACTGGAAGACGATTGGAATTAAAAATAAACAAATGGGTTATACAATTATGGGTATGCCGCTAGGGAAGTCAGAAATGGAGAAGGATTTGGGGGTCATTGTAGACCACAAACT
Organism: Nanorana parkeri; assembly: GCF_000935625.1. Taxonomy (NCBI): domain Eukaryota; kingdom Metazoa; phylum Chordata; class Amphibia; order Anura; family Dicroglossidae; genus Nanorana; species Nanorana parkeri. Next base: position 1,285,703 of record NW_017306581.1, read on the forward strand.
GAAAGGTAGTTTGCAGTGCCAGGCTGCTGTAAACAAAGCTAGCAGGGTCTTGTCCTGTATTAAAAAGGGGATGTATTGCAGGGACAAGTCTATAATTTTGCCACTTTATAGATCATTGGTTCGACCTCATCTGGAGTACGCGGTCCAGTTCTGGTCACCAGTACTAAGAAAAGATGTCCTTGAGTTGGAAAAAGTCCAGCGGAGGGCAACCAAACTAATTAGGGGTATGGAGGACCAGAGCTACGAGACAAGGCTACTAAATTTAAACATGTTCACATTGGAGGTGAGGAGATTAAGGGGGGATATGATCTCCATGTACAAAATGTTCAATGGTGGCAGCAACATTAGCGATAAACTGTTTAAAATTAACTCCATTACAAAAACTAGAGGCCACCACCTAAAATTGGTGGAAAAAAAATTCCAGCACAAGGGGCGAAGGGGGTTCTTCACAGTAAGATCAGTTAGGGTCTGGAACTCACTGCCACAGACAGTGATTTCAGCAAATAATGTGGAATTGTTCAAGAAACTTTTGGACGATTTCTTAAGGGACCGTAATATACAGGGGTACAGGTACTCCTAGAATGAGATCCTAATAGGTTGGACTTGATGAACTAATGTCTTTATTCAACCTCAAATACTATGTAACTATGTAACTATGTAAATATTCCAGTCTGTGAGATCTCTTTTTCTTCAGTTTAGCCAGAATAAAATTAGTCAAATTAGTAATTTTGTTTCTAAAAAAAATCCACATCATTCTTAAATTTTATCGAAATGGAGAAACTTCTTTGAGATTGGACAATTTCATTGAAAAGTATGTAGGTACAATGAGACCAGTGATGGCTTAAATGTGATTGGTTGCTATGGAGAACCCCTTTACTTCTTATTGCCCTATTTAAAGCCCAAGTCTACTTAAAAAAAAAAGAAAGCCATATTCCACCTCCTACAAAAAATATGAACTGCATGCACATGCTTAAAAGTAAAAATTTGCATTTATTGTTTGCACATGGAGCCAGTAAAGCAGTGGATGTTAGGTGCAATGCTCTGGCTCTTGCAGACTATTCCTCAGTCCCTTTCTGTACTGAGGTACGGACTTTGTTACAGGGATGGGAGGAAGTGTTAGTAGACTACAAGTGTGGTGATGTCACAGCACTTGTACACCAATGTGAAGTCCCTCTGCTGTGGTGGAAGACGGGACTTGTAGTCTCCTTAATCACAGATCTTGTCAAATCATCTGTGAATGGATGACGTGGATGTGCTGACGTGGCTTAGCCAACGTAGCCATGCACAGCAATTCCAAAATTCTAAAGATTACAGCAGCCTGAGTGGAGAAAAACCTTGTGATTCAGGTAAGTGGGGGGTGGCGGGCAGGTTGGGGGTGAGGGCTCGGGATGTAGCCATGTTTTATGTTACACCCTAAATATGGGTGTACCATGAAACATGCTGAGAAACGTAAACTTGGCCCAGTGTATAGCTGGACAGAAGATTGATTAATACACCCCCAAGTGTCATTCAACCCACTTACTGTAAGGGCAGGGTGTCACTGACCCACCACCCGGGGAGAGTCACCACAGTACCTAAAGCTGGCCATACCCCTAGAGTTTTTCTGCAGATTTTCAGATGGAAAAAGTGCAACATATTCCTCCATCTACGCTAAACTGTGGGGATTGTAACAATCTGATTGGATACAGGCATTGTTCATGTGTTTTGAGAGCCAGCGGGGCTGAGTAGCAAGATACTGAAGTTTGGCCCAGTGGGAGATTCCTCCAACCACACAGTTTAGCGTAGATGAGGAATCTGTTGCACTTTTTCCATCTGACTATAGAAAATCTGCAGATAATCCTATAGGTGCATGGCCAGCTTTACACTCACAGTATAATGATGTGGGGTGCGGTGCTGACATCATTACGTAAGCGACACTCTGCATCACTAAGGACTTCCAAACCCGGAGAAAATAAATAGGAGGACCCTGCCTCTGTCCAGGGATCAGCCTGATAACCTGTGGAAAAAAATATATTTATATATTAAAAAGAGTAAAGAAGCAAACCTCTGGGGGCTTGTTAATTAAGGCAAAGAACAATTAGCAAAATGCAGTAACTAATAGCAACTAGTCAAAAGTTGCCAAGCATTGTGCTGACTACTCTGGGCTGGTGAAAGGCATGATAATGTTGGATTGCCACACACCATTGCTCTCTGTATTGCATTCTCAAATAAACCTTCTATTCTACACTCCTTTATAAATATGCAGGTTGCAATAAATATAATCTTTGTTTATAGGCACAAAAATTACTCTCTGGCAACACATGCCCTACTTTTTTAAAGGGCACATACAGGTGAAACTCGAATATTTAGAATATCGTGCAAAGTTTATTTATTTCACTAATGCAACTTAAAAGGTGAAACTAATATATGAGATAGACTCATTACATGCAAAGCAAGATAATTCAAGCCGTGATTTGTCATAATTGTGATGATTATGGCTTACAGCTCATGAAAACCCCAAGAACCCCAAATCCACAACCTCAAAAAAGCAGATTATTACATGCAATCAATAAAACAAGGATTGTACATAGAATAATATCGGACCTCTGAAAAGTACAAGCATGCATATGTACTCAGTACTTGGTTTGGGCCCCTTTTGCAGAACTTACTGCAATTACTTTTGCATGATATTCTAATTATTCGAGTTTCACCTGTATATTGGTTTGCTACTTTTTTTTGGCTTATTACATCAAGGCTGAAAATAATAAACATTTTAGATTATTAGAACTTAATTAACTCCAAAGGAAGGTAATTGGCTCCTGTCTAAATTGGTCCTGTATGTATGAATGTAGGATAGGGACGTTCCATTGTAAAGCTCCTTGGGGGCAGGGACTGATGTGAATGTGCACTATATAAAAAGCTGCTTAAAAATGTTGTTGGCTCTATATAAATACTTGTAATAAATAAATGTAATAATCATATAGAATTATAGGTATGGGGTGCTCAGGCAATAATGATTGGTCCACAAACTGTATATATTATATTTTAAAATAATAAACAATGCATAAATAATTGTATACTGTTTTAGCCATGTAAATATGGAAAATTAGTTTTTGTTATATCTTTGTCTAATCTTATAGAACATTGTCCAGTGTTTGGTCAGCCTATGTAACACTCTCTTGAATCTGGTTGATATGGGTAACATGAATAACCAGTATATGTGTTACCCATTTTGTAAATCAAAAGTTTTGGGAGATTGCTAGCTCAAAAGTATAGCACCAGTAATAAAATAAAATATATCAAATGCAACGCTGTTACCCATGGCAACCTTACAGTTTTTTTTATGAAAGTGTAAATATGTTTCTATTTTGTTTTTTGCTTACATGGCACTTTTTTTTTGGCTCCTCACAATTCTTCTCAAACATTTGGCACTCACCATCTGATAATCTTCTTGCCTGATAAGTAGTTTAAAAAAATGTCAGTGTCGATTTCCTCCCTGTACTCTTCAACTATTGTTACAGACTAAGCAATCAAACATTCCATAGTGTGGGCAGCAATTTTCTTTAAATGTTTTTTAGTATCCCCTTTTTTGAAAAGTGAGTTTCTGTAAAAAATACTTTGGGTATCACTGAAAAGAAAGATAGCTGTTCTCTGAAATCTTGTGTGCTGGTGTCGTAAAAATATTTAAAACATACAAAATGACATCAAACATCATAAAACGGTTATGTCAGTGGTAAAAAAAATATATATTGTTGACTTGGCTAAAAAATATTAAGAGTCCTCGGTACCAATAAGGGTGCTTTTGCAGGTACAGATGACTGATGAAAAACTGAAACAGTCACCATAGCAACCAATTAGATTTCTTGCCTCATTCGACTGATGGAACTTGATTGAATGCTGTTATTAACTGCTCCGCTTTTGCTCCATTGTGCTTTGTTCTGTTTTATTGTGAATCAGGCGTTGTGTGTATGTAGAAGGACATGTAACTGTTGCATTGGTATAACGTGTTTTCTTTCTCCCATTCTCATTGTAGGCCAATACAGAGCTTCTTGGTAAAGCAAATGTTTGTTGCCCATAGCAACAATATTCTATCAGTTTAGAGCAGTTGCTGCGCTTGGCCCTCTCCTTATTTATAGGTCTGATTGCTTCAGATCTGTTGATGTCTTACTTATCACGCGGCATACAATTCTAGACCTGCTTAGAGAGTATTTTGTGTTGTGAATTTGCCGCATATTTACAGTATACGTTTCAGTCTAGACAGCCATCATTCGGTATCTTCAAACGCTCCTAAAAAGCCTTTGAATGAGACACATGAATGTTATCAGTGGCAATGAGCCTCGGCTGCCATTCGAAAAAGACTTTTTCATAATACAAGTGGCAAGGTTTAAACAAAAGGGGGCACGCATAATAAAAATGCAAATGGCCTTGCCTTTCCGAAAATGATAACTTTAAAGGCTTTTGTTGGGCGTTATCCCGAAGCCGCCTTACAAGGTAATCACCGTTGGCCTAGAGATTTAAAGGGAAAGGGCTCAATAGCACAAGACGCCTGCACAGCCCTCTGTGTGACAAGCATGCAAAGCCACGTTAATGTTCAGAATATGAATGACCTGCGGGTGGATGCAGCAGCACCAAGGAGAGAGCCAACTGTGCTGCTATCAGTGGGCCTGATGGACTCCATGCGGCTTCCAGGCTGAAAACTTCAGGGCTTTGACATGTGATGTGCTCCTTGTGACACTAGCCGCGCTGTCACAGAGAAACGGTACAAAGACAACAAGCCCCCCTCCCAACAAGAGCACTTCACAACCCCCCAGCGCTGCCCGCACCACAAAACTGCCGGCTTTACCCTAGTTACGGCCTATATTTTCCTAAATAAAAAAAAAAAAAAGCTCATAGGGGAAGTGTGGGTGTGCTAGGCCCAGCTGCCGTCCTGGACTCAGCCTCCATAATAAATTGACCTGAATGATGAGGCCATGCAAAACAGTATGATAGGCATTATCCCTGTCAATAAAAAATGCCCCCATGTGTTTATAGTCTTTGTATGTAATGTACTCCAGGCTTTCAAGAACTCCCTTTCTATTTTTTTTCTCTCTCTGCATCGGCCTTCGTCCTCTTTTCCTATTCATATTTTAAATATGCAGCAGTATGCAAGAAACAATATGACGAGCATCCTGGATAATTATTACAGCTCAGCGGCGTGCTAAAAAGCCCCTTTTGTTCCATGCGTTCTAAGATAAAAAGAGTCTGTAATATTGCAGATCGTTTACCAATCAGAAGATGACCCGGAGAAAGAGCGGCTGCTGGAAGAAAACAAGGAGATGAGGGGAGAGATGGATGCGCTGCAGGACAGGGTCCTCCAGCTGGAGCTGGTTCTGAAGCAGAAAGAGAAATGCATCCACTTATTAGGTAAAAACTGCGCTAAAGTTTCATGTGTTGAGGTTCCATCACACTCAAAATGGATGCAAATTTGCCATTTTATTCCAACTGATAGTAAACATAACCATTAGATGGTAGTTGGACATATGGACGTGTTTCCATTCTCTAAGGCCTGATTCACAACTTTGCATTGTGATAATGCGCGAAGCGCGTTGCAGTGCCATTCCTTTTGAATATAACATCAACGCAGAGCCCCAACGCGCCAAAGTACACAGTTGTCAATTATGTTACACCTGAAAAAAAATAACTCGCAGGTGTAATAAAAGGTCTATTGTGGTGCCTTGGCAGGTCGCTCTAAATAAATAGGCACATTATCGAAATACAAGGTAATATACATCAATATGTGTGCCATAAATGTGTGAATCCGGCCTACTGGTTGATTTTAAATATAATGGGGGGAATTTATCAAAACTGGAACAGAGTCTGGAGCAGTTGCCTATGGCAACCAATCAGCATCTCTCTTCAGTTTGCTCTGTTGAGATTTTAAAATGAGACGCAGAAGCTGATTGGTTGCCATGCAAATCTGCTCCAGATTTTGTCTGCTCCAGTTTTGATAAATCCCCCCCAATGTTGTTATAAACACAATGCTGTCTGTAATGTTTTCGCTGCCTGAGGCGATGTGCAGTCATTCTGGGAGGGGATGCTCTGGACAACGGCTCTGACCAGAGTCCTGCCCATCTCACTGGTGTCATCGGTTTCCAGGAGCTCGTAGGACGCAAGCCAGGAGCTGAACGCCCCCCTCAACCAGAGACGTAAGTGAGCTAGGCGGGAAGCCACACTGAGCTTCACAGGTTGCTAAGAGTTCTTAGAAACCTGAGACGCTGTGAACGCTCCCCTGACCCATCCCACCACACAACCCCTCCTACCCAATGAGATGTCGCCTAAGGCAACCTGCCTCCTTATAGGGAGGTTGTAGTTCCGCTTTAAGTTTCAGCTCAACATCTGATATATGACAGTTTCTAAAAATAAATATTTAAATAGACTTTTATAGTCTATTTAAATTACAGTAACATTTTCTGACTGATTACTTCTTTTTTAATACATTTTGAATACATATTTTGCATTCCTATACTTTTACTGTATGAGCATAATGGGTTTTTTTTTTAACTGTTGGGCCATGGAAGGTTTTAAAAGAATTTACTGGGCTCGGGTCCTGCTCTAAGGTTGAGAACCACTGTTGTAGAGGGTGCAGATATCTCGGGGACCAGCCTGTAGTGACTGTTTGTTCTTTTAAAGTAAATAGGCATTGGTTTGGTCCCTGATACCTGCCCTGTATATAGGAATTCTTTTGATTCCATCTGGAAATTATTAGAGGACGGTTAACTTTGGTTATTGGAACTCTTGCACTCTGGTGCTGGAATTCTGGGTTTAGTTTCTTTAAGAAACTCTGCATGGAGTTTGTATGTTCTGGTTTGCTGCCACGAACATAATGGTGGGTTAAATGGGATATAACTAAATAAGGCCGAATGCATAAGTGTGATAAGGACAATAAGTTCATTTTGGGAGGGGGAACTAATGTGAAATGCTTTTTTATCCTCTGTAAAGCTTTGTGTAATATATCAGTGGTCTATGCTGTATGTAATTGCTGGCTGCAGACAGGCTGAATTTTTAGCCATATATACACATTCTCAATTCCCTTTAAATCTGCCATCTAACATATTTTATGTATAGTTTTTTTTTCTTTTTTTTTAATGAGTGTTTGTTTTTATTTAATGCTGTCCTTGTGAATGTAATTTTACAAGCAGAAGTGCCCTGTGAACCTGTATAAAGCACCCCTTAAAGTACTTCAGTAATTCACTGCGGCATCACTCCCTCACTGCCGTGCACCAGAGAGGAGTTACGCTGTCACTGCTTCCTTACTAGTATTTTGTGAGCAAGAGCAACTTCCTTCAAAGTCATTTGGTGCCAGCAGCAGAATGGACAGTGTGTTATAATCTTTATGTACCAAAGCATTAGTATAGCAAGGCAGAGGAACCCATGATGATGAATCTGATTTTTCCATGTTAAGCAGTCAGATCAGTAAAATGAGACTAATAAAATGGTTTGGGTTCCATTTGCCATAAGTATAAAGATGAGCAAGTTAGCATTCCTTTAATTCTACTGTGTTCACATTTTGAAGACTGAAGATCCTTATGTGACTATTATCCATGCATGCTGTAATCATTAGTTTAGCCCAAGCATGCACAGGTCTAGTTTTTTAACCAAGCTTTGATGTTATTACTATAATAATGCTACCTTCACAAGGGTGAAGTAGAACAGAAATGTGTGTCTTAGATTTAACGCAGGTGCTTTCAATTGCATTGGCATAGTATGTTAACATGTGTTGTGCTACCTTGCATTTTTTGTTTAATTTTTACACTAAGCTATATAGGTATTGGTTGTAATGTTGTCTGTTGTGTCGACGTGTGTTAAACATGCATTGCATTGAAAAAAAGTAGTGCCTGCTCTACTTTTTTTCAGCTTGGGGTAGCAGACATTAACACAATGCATTTGTGTGAACAGGTCCCATTCACACCTATTTATTTTTCAGATGTCCTTGCGTTGGCATCCCTTGAAAAAGGGATGCCGGCACATCTGGTGTGAATGGGGCCTAAAACAATTAGGATTCATATTACTGACTCTTTTCAGAGGAGTTCATTAATCTGTGAGATAAGACAAGAACCATATTCTGCCCACATGTTTGTCATATGACTTAATGGGACTTCTTATCTTTTCATGCCAGAGCTATTCAGCTCCAGAGAACCACCTGCTAAAGTCCTTCGTATTTGCTGTGACTAACAGCGAGGATGTCCAGTATTGGTATTGATGAAAAGCAGGAGGTCCTCCGAGCCACACTTGGCTCTTGAACTTACTTCTTAATTTCCCTGCAAGCAGCCGGCCGAACAGCAGGCAAAAGACCTTGAATGTCAAGGGCAGTTGTGAGGGTCAGAGTGATGCCAGGACATTCGGCCACTGAGAACTGACCGGGTCTTCTGTGCTGACCTCCGCAGCGAGCTTTCAATGACAGGCCACAGGAATGAGATTTCACGCTCTGCTATTTTGTTCTTTTGTTCCAGATCAGGATGTGGGCGCCATGAAAATGAGAATGGAAGAGGACCAAAGAACCATTGAGAAGGTGTGACTTTTGACATTAAGTGATGGCTTTTTTACGTATGGTAATAGCCAGCCTGTAGCATTATCTCAATCTGCTACAAAACAGGCCAAAAAAAAAAGGGCCAGCGAACAAAACTGTTTTGTATGTTCAGATTGATAGCTTATTTAAAGGAGATGAAAAGTTGACAAGTGGCCTATCAAAGCGATGTGCATAGAGAACTGGTTTATCACAGAGCTAACTACAGCGGCATTATGTCATCGACTAGAGCAGGGAAAAGAGCTCATTAAATGAAATTATGACATTTTTAGCAATGTGCTCTCATTTAACAGCTTGGACAAAAAGGGAAGGCTGCTTAATCACATTATAATCTCAGAAGGTTCAGCTAAAGGGGCAATTTGCTTCAAAATGCTATTGCCCAGTGCTAATTTTTTAGGTTCTGATTTAAAGCTCCCAAAGCATTCAGAAAGCAGAGGAATCAGCTACATTAATTTCCAACTTTCTGTTGAAGCCATACAATATATTTTATTTTATTTACTTTCAGGGCTTGTTCACACCGAATGCGGTGCGTTCCAGAGCGGTAGCTGCTGGAACGCACCGCGATCCCTCACAAATCTTACCCCTGCATTCTGGGGCAGGAGGGGGCGTGGCGGTGCATTGAATTCAATTTCACCGCTTCCCCGCCCCACCGCCCGCAGTGCGATCGGACTTGTGGCAAAACTTTGCCTGCAAACGCAAAAATGAGAGCTTCCCCATGTGCTTAAATTAATTTAAAGTGAAAGTCACTTTAAATTAACTTCTGCTACAGAATTAACTTCTGCTACTGATACTTACCTTCATTGTGCACCGCTTCTGCCCCATTAACATGCTCCTTTTTTTGTTGGAGCTTACATACCTCTATGAACCTTCAACTCACCCCCACATTACAGTGCGTAAGCCTGATGATTGGCCATTCAGATGCTGAGCACAACATCATGGGAGGAGGGGTGGAGGATCATATATTTGCATATAGACAGAGTATCTAATGGGGCTTTGATAGGCAAATGACGCAGTAGGGGAGTGCGGAAAAGGTACATATCAGGATACATAGTTCACAAAAAGACACGTATACATTACTTTCAACCAAAAAGTAAAATGCTTTGCATTCTCAGAATTTAGCATTCTCTCCCAAACCCACAGTTGACCCAATGAAAGGCAGAAAAAAACCTTTAAAGTTTGGGCCAATTTTCTCTAACAGGTCAAAAAGTAATTCCTGATTCCCAAAGGCAATTCTACATTGTTATTTCTTATAAATATTAGCCCTTAAAGAGGTTAAGCTCCAGGTTTACTTTAAGCACCTTCTGATTTTACCCACCAATGTTCACTGGTAGGCAAAAAAAAATAAAAAATCACTATACATTTTGAGGCTTGGTGCTGCCCACTCTAACCCTAGGCATCGGCCCATTAGGACCCAATGGTAAATATAGCCCTTATTCTAGGCATGTGTTCATCTATCAGTCATTTACTATGCAGTAATTGTATATTGCTATTGAAAAATATAATCTTGCTTTCTTTTATTACAGCTGTCTGTTACTCAGCAGCAGCTGAAACTTGAGTTGGAGAATGAAAAATCTGCCGCCGCCACTTTGGTAAGATATGTCAACTTTCCTTGCTTGTGTGCTGTATACTCTGTTGTTTTCACTTCATCCTGTCTATTATGTTCCTGTGGGCATCTGCCTGGAACGACGTATGAAATGCTACTACCGCCAAATCCATTCCATTCGCAGGGCCAAGAACGTACTAGACTGACACTTGATCAGCTAGGTCTAGCCAATTTTATGTAAGTGATTTCTGGGATATTGGTCTATGATGACAAATACATTTTCAAATGTTCAGTATATTCATATATTCATTTTATTTTTGTGTTATAATTTGGTAAAGAAGGGCTGTAAATGAGTGAGATAAGTGGGTTGCAGTAGTGACATAGCGGCCCGTCGATGGAACCATAGTACACAGTGCGGGGGACTTGGTTTTCGGTGTAACTGGATGTGTTGGATACCAATGGCAGCTGTAGATCTGCAAGAGAGCAAAGACTGGAGTTGTTGCTTGCTACGCAGGTACGTATTCTTCTGTTTCTTATACAAGCTGCTGCTATCATTATTGTTTGCATCAGAGACAGGTTTGCTTTAAGAGAACTATAAGATACCTCTAATTATGCTATTGATCCTGACTGCACTCACCAAGCAGGCCTTAATATCTCTCTGATTTCAAAGCATGGGCATGGGTTGGTCATCATGCTGTGGTTCCTCAGCCATGAAAACAAAGCCATCCCCCACTGGAAAATAGAATGGCTGGAATTCATAGAAAGCTGGAATTGGTATGGCCAAAACTTACGTTTTGTTCCAGAATTCTTTGAGACTTCAATATGCCCTGTAAAGATTCAAGACACCCTGTGACAGATGCAGCAATGGAGCTCCAAACATAGCTGAGTCTCCTCCATGTTTCAAAGTATGTATGCTGTTCTTTTCATTGAACACTTCATTTTTTTCATCTGTGAACATAGAGCTCATATGACCGGCCAAAAAAATCCAGTTTTCTCTCATCTGTCCAAAGAACATTCCCTCAAAAACATTGTAGCTTGTCAACGTATTGTGCGATCAGACACTGATACGTATCTTGTAGTTCAGCCTGTATATCTTTGGAAGATTCCTTGGCTTTATCTTTCTGTTCAATCTAGGGTTGATTTCCCTCTTGCGGCACCTTTCAGGGTGCTTGGCTACACTCCCATTAACCTTACACTTCTTATTAACATGTTAAACTGTAGTCACAGGAATATCGAGCTCCTTGGAGATAATCTTATACCATTTCCTTTAATATGTTGGTCTCTAATGTTCTTTCTGATATCCTGAGACAACTCTCTCCTTTGCTTTCTCTGTCCATGTTCAGTGTGATGCACACAACGATACCAAACAGTAAAGTGACTAATTGTCTCTATTTAAATAGACCGACTGACTGATTACATGATTGAAAACATGTGTGTTGCTAATTACTGAAAACGGCTCATTTTAATTTTTATTATGATCCAGTATATATTTTTGTCTAGGGGTGTCAACAAATCTGTCCATTTAAGAATATCTTTTAAATTAAGTAATCATTTTTTTTTTTTACACAATTTTTTTTTTTGCTTTACTCCTATGACATACCAAAGACAAGCAGATATATACAAGACACTTGCATTTAATGTAATCAACTTTCAGGAGGAATGAAGCATTGTTTTAAGGAGCTGTAGAGGTAACAACAAATTTGTCCACATCTTTGTGTAGGATTTTGAGGGAGATTATTTTAGCTGAATTGGATTCAGAGTAAAGTTCTGTTTTTAAAATGAACCAGAGCCTTGCTTATACAGGGTAAGGAAGCAGGTTCACAATTACCGATGTGCTTCATAATTTATAATGTTCGTTATGTGTTTAGATGAAGCACTGAGATCTTGAGGAAGGCTGAATTAAGCTTTACTTGCTTATTAAGACATTACATGTGAATACAGCATAGTAAGAAAAACATAAATATAGCCTCAGCCGTAGCTCTATCTTTCTTTTGTAGGTGCCTCTCGTCTTCGCTGCTTAGCTTTCCAGATTGAACAGTCCTTTTTCCGGGTGGCCAGTCTTTATACAGCAAAAACACACTCTGCTTTCTTTGTTTTGCTTTGTGCTCTCATGCACCTTGAGTGCTTTCTCGTTTTCTTCATTGTGCATATTTTCTTCCCTTCTGTCATATTCATCGATTAATTTTCCTTTGACGTATTCTAGTGTGAGTTCCTGCTCATGTCTGGTTTCTAGAACATTAATAAGAGCACTGTATGACTCTGGAAGGCTGCATAGCAGTAATGCCACCACGTGGTTATCTTTAATTTACACTCCACTTTCACAATTTCCAGCATGGCATTCATATGTTCATGCATTTCTCTGCCTTTTTCTAGCCTCATCTTATATAGCTTACGTAGCAGATATAGTTTACTGTTTAGTTTTAAATGCTCATGCAGTTTTTGTAATCCAGTCCACATACCTTTAGCTGTATTTTCTTTTCTTATGTGGATTAGCTGGTCATCTTACACTAGCATACTTATAATTGCTTTTGCTTGCCTGTTCTTCTTGTCCTATTCCTCCATGAGTCCATTAACGGGTCTGTCTGTACTCAGTACTTTCCACAAATCATCTTTGCTTAGCAGCATTTCAAGCTTGAACTTCCATAGCTGGTAGTTGGTATTGTTGAGCTTTGTGATTGCAAACTTCATATTTGAACTGCTTGCCATCTTTCAGTAGCTTGGATGAGGCTCTTGTTGACTTGCAGTGTTCTGTTTAGTGCCTGGGCCCATACCCTGTTTGTTATGTATTTAGATGTAACACTGAGATCTTGAGGAATGCTGAATTAAGTTTTTCTTGCTTAGAAGGACATTTTATGTGAATGCAGCATAGTAAGGAAAACAGAGAGACTAACATTACACTACAGCTCAAAAGACATAACAGTATGTCGGTACATTAGAATGTCCGTAATACAATCAGTACATATCATGTTGCATTTCAGACAAATAATACTGGGCTTCCCTTTCCTCCCCTGCTACTATGTTGCTGCAAATGCAAATTGACATATCAGTTACTTCAAGGTATAGGGAAGCATTTGACTCACTTCCAGGTATGGATGAGCATATAGTGATTGGCCACTCATGCACCCTATATGGGGCTACATGGGGCTGGGGAGAGAGTCCTGAGCCCTGGAGCTAACGGTGCTTTTTCTCATCACAGGCAAATGGAGAAGCAGGAAAGTGAACTGATGGCAAATTTATGTTATTAAAGAAAACATTTTGCTTTGCCAATAATGGACAAAACGCAGAATCACTTGAAAAGTTCATGCAGTTGAGCATGAGTGTTTGGGGCGGTCCATTCTAGGCATTGAAAATTGAAGCATCAAGGTACTCAGATGCTGCAGCCCACCCTCATTGCTGTGTAATTTTATTATGATGTTATTATGCAGGATTTATATAGTGCCAACAGTCTGCGCAGCGCTTAACAATATAAGGAGGATATTACAGTTACAATACAAGTCAAGACAAGATTTTAAGGAGGGCAATAGTCATATTCAATAGTCAATAAAATCTTTTTCTGCCTCAGGAGTCATGGAACAATCATCAGGGGCTGAAAAGAAGACCAAGCACCCCGTTTTGACTGCCTTGTGTATAGGGCCTTACATGAACAAGAGACCCTTGTTTCTTGCAGTCAGTTTGTCCTAGTTAGAATGAGTGAGCTCAGAGTAATAATTCATAACTCGTCACAACAAAAAAGCAATGTGCCTATTGATAGCACGGCTTCCCATCCTACTGCTCCATTATCTGAGCAGTCTGCAGCTCGCTCTTCCTTGCAGCATCAATAAAACTGCTTTTGTTACACAAGCTGCCCGCCTTGTTTACCACAAAATAAAACACAGCTTGGTCCCAACATTCATACATGTTCGGCATAAGAATATGACACCGCTGTCGTTGTCACCAAACCCCACTGTCTTTAGATATGTAAAGAGTCACTTCCCTGCCACTTGTCAAATTCCGTGCCAAGTCATGACAACTATTTGATTTCACTAGGCTCTGCCTTGTGCATTGTCAGGTTTAGAAATTCATGAAAAACGACACTTCATCACTACAATAGGGCCATTCTATGAAACCATTTGGTGAGGGCATACCAGCAAGCATAAATGGTTCTGTGGCATCTTATTGAAGTCAATAATGAGAAGGATGTTGGCATGTTGAATCCTTGCTGAAACTGAAATTCTACTGAAGCCAAATAAGGCAGCGATACGTTTTTAACCCTGGATCCCAACCACTGCAATTAAGAGAGCTATGTACTGAAATTCTGCATTTTAGAGTTATTGTTTTGTTAGTCTATCATACTTTGGAAGCATATGTTTCGGTTTGGATGTTGTTTTTGCTTTAGTATTGTTACTGTTACTGAAACGGTTAATTCTAAAACTGCACTCCACTGCATCAGTCTGTTGGTTATGGACACTAACTGGAGGTCTCATAATTATATTTTGTAATCCAGAGATTTTCCAGTATACCATATAT
>NW_017306581.1:1300512-1327723 GCF_000935625.1 Nanorana parkeri
TATATATATATATATATATTTAATATATTGTGTATATATACTGTATATATATTGTATATACATTGTATATACAGTGCATTTTTTTATTTGTCATATTTGACACTTGCAGGCAATGGGTAGTGGAATCCAAGTAAAATCAAAATAGCAGTAGGCCAAAACAAAGGGAGATCAGATTATACAGACTACCGTGTGTTTCAAAGAAAAGTACACCATTTCTATATCCTATCAGAGATGCAAAGATCCAGCTTAGTCAGTTAAAAATAGGCCATTGCGGATTCACCCTGTAGAAAATATATAACTGTCAAAAACATATTTTATTATTTAAAAAATTAAAGCATCAGTTTATAAAAGTGAAAACTGATAATTATTGGTTGTCCAAGAGAAGTAGTACACTAAAGTCCTAGCATTTGCTATCCTGGTAAAACATCAGCATTGTAATAGGAATACATACTAGAGTTGTTTTTGATAATACAATCAAAGCTTAGTTGAAAAAAATCCCTTTTATGTAGTGAGTACTACCTTCCGTCTGCCCATCACTTCCATCAACTTCCTGAATCCAAATGTGCTTTGCGTCTCTTTCCCTGCTGCTTGATGTGCTGTAATCTTAATTTTTCAAGGCTTCATAGCCCATCATGCATTGCTTCCAACAAGCAATGGTGATGTTACAGTGTTCAGCTGTTGAGTTGTAGTTCAGACTACAGGGTTGAGTTTTGCATATTCACAGGACTGAGTGAAACCGTGTCACTGCACGGTTTCACTCAGTGCATATTTATCTTCAATAAATAAGATTGCAAGATTCTAGATCAATAAGGGTATTAGGAGTGAGATAGAATTTATGGACATTTAATATAGAAATACAGATTTATTTTTACAGGGTTTTTCACAAAAGGGTGAAGAGTTTGGAGAAGGCAGGAGAAGTGAACAATCTAGGACAACATAGCTGAACTGGAAAGTGAGCTGAATTGGATACATTTTCCAGTTCAGCTATTTTGGCCTAGGTTGTTCACTTCTCCTGCCTTCTCCAAACTCTTCACCCTATAGTGAATAGACCTGTTGGTTTTTGACCAGAGATACCCTTAAATGTGAGTGCCAGTATTTGAAATCACCAATCAGCCTTGAGAGTCTTGGGGATGCCTCTTCTACCATTCCAATATCAAGGGAGGCCCACGTTTAAACCATTATCACCATCACGGATCTGCTCAGTGGAGGATGTCCCCCTTTTCTTCCTATTCTGATGAAAACTGTAAATGTATATATGCCTTATTACTTTTTGTCCTGGTCACCGTTGTCATCGGGACAGAACATGTTTGGAAATACAAAAATAGAAAGACCCTATCTCCACAGCGGGTACATAGACAGAAATAATAACCTTACAAGGACTTCCCTTCCCTGATGTATTCCAAACAAAGTGATTCCAGTCACTGTTAAGTTCATATAAAGGTAATCAGTTATAAGTATTCGTAAAATCAGTATTTCTATTTACAGCTGCATCAGCAAAAGGAAGAAATGGAAAATGTTCTGAAATCAAAGCTGAAGGAAAAAGAAAAAGAGGTACGTTATAAAACATTGCACATTTAAAGTAACTGTAAAATGAAGCTGTAAATCTAATATCAATCAGTGTTTCCTGAGAGGACCAGAAATTAGCAGTATGTAGCTGACCAAAAAGGACATCACAGCCATAAAACTTATTTATTAAGGTAAGAAGTAACCCATAGCAACCAACAAAATTCGTTTATCACTGGTCTAACCACAGTAAAATGAAATCTAATTGATTACCGCAGTTTGCATATCATCATCGGCGCCTTCATTTAAAAGCCTGGCAAGGCACTTGGTTTGATAACTCAGTGTTTTATGCTCAATGAATGTAGGAATGAATGTATACTTGTTTTGTATATATTGTATTTATTGGTTTATTTAATATTATTATATAGGATTTATATAGCGCCAACAGTTTGCGCAGCGCCTTACAATATATGGAACAGTAGAAAAGGAAGACACACACAATCACAATACAATTCAAGACAAGAAGGTAAGGATGGCCCTGCCCCTGAGGGCTTACAACCTAAAATGGAGAGAGAAGTGATACAAGAGGTGGTAGCTGTGTGGGGATGAATTGTTTGAGAACATGATGGTTCAGTGATTAGGTTGAGGTGGGATAGGCTTCCCTGAAGAGATGAGTCTAATATGGTCAGTACTTGGAAATTGAATATTGTTTTCCATTTCAAACCAGCAGGTGGTGCTGTAGGCTTCCATTTACATGTGTACCTATCTATTTTTGGCAGCTCTATTGGGAAAAAAACAGAGTTTAATAGCTCAAGCTGGAAATACCGGCAAAACTGAGTGTTTCAGAGGAGAGACCTATTACCTGCCCTTCCTGCCTGTTATTTTCACATGGGAGTTTTGGCTTTCAATCAGACACATAGAGCCTAAAAGCAATCGGCTCATGATGTACTCTCCCATACAGGGGCGTAACTAGAAATCACAGGGGCCCATAGCAAAATTTTGTATGGGGCCCCGTGATTTCTAATTATACCCCTTGCAGAGCCCACTCGAGATCCCACCTGAGGGTGACCCTGCAGAGCCCACCATAGACTCTCTATAGTGGGCTCCATCGCCGGGCCCGCCTCCTTCTTCCTCACCGAGGCCGCCATGTTTCAAATTACTATGCAGTAAGGGTCACAAAAATAACAGTTTCAGCAGTTTAATTCTCTTTTTCATATAGTCAATATCTGTAGGCCATATTTGAGAAAATTCAGAACATCTCGATCCACGTGAACCACCTAGTCCTTTTGTAGGTGGAACCCTTATACTGTAATTGCAAATAGAGCTACACTCTATGGTGATTTTGACCTTACATATAACGAAACACCTCAAAAATGGTATGTGTCTTCTTTGTTCTGCACCACCTAATTAAGCCTTAGAGGTTAGACCTTTTGTAATTGTAGTAGAGCCTTCTTGTCTTTACTGCGGAGGCAGGTAGTATATTTTTAGTATATTTTGATTGATTCCAGCACCTTATATTGCAGCCATTAAAGTTAACCTGAGCTAGCCTAAAATGATTCTAAGATAGCAACAATGTTTAAACTCCGGCATCTTGTGGTGCTTGCAGGTACCTGTGTTAGTATTTGGAACAATTTATGTGTCGCTGTGAATCCTTATTGGATCTAGGGCTGCAACCAACTAATCGATTAATTGATAATAATCGATAATTAGAATAGTTGTCATAGTTGGTTGGATCCCCTAGCTCTCTCCTCCATGCTGGGAGGAGGGCACAGCAAGCAGTGGGTGGGGACAATGGCCAGCCTGCTATTGGCTATTGAAGCAGCCCACTACCTGCTGTATTTACGTTCAGCTGCCATCTGCGGAATCTTGCCACTGGCAGCTGTCATTCCCTGACTGAAGCTCTTCAGGCACCATGTGCTTACAATACAATTATTAAATAAAAAATTATAAAAGGTGGGAAAAAAGTCATTTTCGGTTTCCGCCTGACAAATTCTGCTGCGGGAGATACATTGCAGCGCCATTCATTTCAATGGCACCCCAAACGCGCCTCCCACCCACAGTGTGATCGCCCGCACTGGAATGCACGGTACTGCAATGCCGTGCGTTCAAGTGCAGTGCGATTGCAAAAAATTGTGCATGCAGTTTTATTCTGAAGTAACACGGCATTTGTGTACAGTATTTTATTTTAAATTAAGGATGGTATTTATTTTGTATCCGATTAATCGGAAAAATAATTGGCCAACTAACCGATTATGAAACTCATCATTAGTTGAAGCCCTAATTGGATCCTAGTCCCAGGCTGTATGTGGGGCCTCAACATCTAGATTTAGCTCCGAGCCCCTCCTCTGTCATTCATCTGTCAAATTTCTGAGCTTCTACTGCTCATTGACATTCTGCCATTTGACAGTTTATTACAGAGCGCAGGGCTTAACCTCAAGGCAAGGGTGTGTACAGTCAAGGACAAGTGAGGACCCAGAACAGGGACATGTGTCTCATCCAAGTACTTCACCGCCATTCTGTACCAGTCTGTAACCAAGAAGTGAGTGTGTGTATATACTGTGTATATGGTTTAGTGAGTATGGTGTTGAGGAACTGAAGTATTCTGCGCAGAGGCCTGACCTCAACCCTAGTGAACACCTTTGGCATGAATTAGAACACCGATTGCAAGCCAGGTCATTTTATCCAGCATCAGTACCTGACCTCCCCAATGCTCTTTTGGCCAAATGAGCAAAGACACACTCTAAAATCTTGTGGAAATCCTTTCAGCAAAGAGAAAACCAACAGCATATTAATGCCAATGGTTTTAGAATTGGATGTCCAGAAAGCTCATATAGGTGTGATGATCAGATGTCCACAGGGTTTTGCCCATATACTGTATATGCACATATACAGAATATAAGAATAATTCTCCTAGTTTGTTAGAACTTGTACTTAAGCTGTTTACTCTTTTTATCAATCACACCTATTTCCAGAAATCATGACACTTGGTGGGAACCAGACACATGGTGCGATAAGACAAACGTGTAACTGTTTCCCTAACAAATAATAGACTTATAACCAGGTAAATATGTTACCAGTGAATTTATATTTCTGAATAACACTTAATGCTTGTTATGATAATGTGTTTCATCCAACCAGTCATCTCATGAATAATTCACATTTCCAGCTATATAATTAAGATTTAAAGTGCACATATGTGCATAAAATCCTAAGCTGTTGATATACTGTATATCTTTTCTTTAATACCTTTGAAGTGGAACTCTACATTTTCTTGTTTTTTATAAACCTTTTTTTTGATAAACCCCAAAGGTAGTGTGGACCCATGAGTGGCAAATGTGGGCAACGTTGCCCACTTGGGGTACAAATGAAGCTACTGGGAGTCATGAGAGCTTTTTTTAAAAATTATTGATATACTGCAAATATAAAAATATAAATCAAAAAAGTGTGACATTCCAAAGGATCTGAAATAGACTTTTTCTTGGGGCTTTTTTTTGGGGGGGGAGGGGGGGGGTGTTTGGATTCGTGCTGGTGTGAAGAGCAGGCACCTAGAAGTGCACATGCAGCAAGCTTTCAAAACTTTCTTATCTAAACAGACCCCTGATATTTCCCTTTTATAACAGAAAAAGAGATCGAGGACACAGAGTCCACAATCTATTTTTCAGCATCCCCTGTTATAAATGAACAGGAAGCCTCTACACAAGTTTTCCTGTTCATTCATACATTGTGGAGATAGTATGTTTACTATGTACACAACTATGAATGAACAGGAAGTGATGTAGATCACTTCCTATTTATTCATAACTTGTACATAGTAACTCATACTATGTCCAGTTATTTACAAGTAGTCAGTGATCAGGGAAGAGAGCCACCTTAAAACAGGATATCAGGACTAGTGCTCTGGGGACCAGCTGATTCTTCAGGAAGCTAACATTTTTAAACATCAAGGAGCAACATCTATTTTAAGTGGTTTAATCTGTATTTAAAATAACTTAAAAGGCTTTTGACTTTAATATCGGTTTAACACAACTTTTACCCAGGATTCACATATCGACATATCTTTCCAATGAAATGTATGAATCTTGGGTAAAAATAGACCCCCTTGGTGTTTGTAGTGGGCAATCTAGTGATTTCATAGTACAAGGACTAGTGTGTATACTATGAAAGACACAGAAGAAAAATGGATCAGGTCTACCTTTGTCAAAAACACTAATAATGAGGATGTCAAGATCGGTTCACAATACACTGACAGCTCTTCACTCCATGAGCTCTGCAGGGAAGGAAAGCATTAGTGGGTGGAGGTAGGAGGACAGAAATGTATCCCTTCAAAAGCCGGTTATCAGAAGGACACTAGAATTACATGTTTGCACCTGGTAGTCCTATTTACTAATCTGAACAGTGATAATAACATTTGTTCTACTAGACACTCAAGGTTTCAAATCTGCTGGCTTCAAAAATACTGTTGATGCATATCAGCCAGTAAGATTCTAATAGTCATCCCCTAGAACAATAAATGTGAATTTTATACTCTGCCATGGCCAAATCTAATACAGCATACTAAACAGCATACTGTATATGCTTAGAGCCAATCAAAAACCTGTAATGGGTATCCAAAAAAATGATGCAGTAGTCAATTAAATTCTCAGAAACATTTTTAGCAGGTTCTGTTGCAGTACATGGACTGGATACTAGCTTAAAGTGTCCCCTTATGTGTTAGCTCCATGTTCTTCTACAAATGTAAAAAAAAATAAAGTAGCAAAACATTTTTAAAAATTATGTTATTTGGGTGATTTTTGAATAACCCTTTTCATGTGTCTACTTTTTTTGAGAGAGAATTTGGCTAGTTAAATAGGTATTGGGCAGATTTTATTACATCTGGAAACCTTGGGTGCCTTTCCCATCTATATAGAGAATCTTCTCTTGCCTGGCAGCAACTGCAGAAGTACAGCCAATGTGAATCTATGCTGTTCATGTGAGGATGAGCCATTCAGTGTCACTGGATAATAGACAAGCAGTTAGCATTCAGCTGGTTCTCGAAATCCAATTGTTAAAAAACGTTTCTAAGATACTGTGAATGTGACTGGGGAGTCACAATGACACTGGTAACCCTATTGTGTTTCCATACCTGGGTCTAGTTCCCACAAAACACACTGGTATGCTCCGTTCCCACAGAAAATACCAGTGTTCCATTTCCCAGAAAACAGACCGAAGGGTCCAGATCCAAGAGAACACATTGCCGAATCCAGTTCCAACACTGCCGAATTAATTTCCAACAGAACACACTGGGTAGTCCAACTTCCAAAGAACAGACTAGTGAGTCCACACAAAAAACCTTGATGGGTCATATTTCTCACAGAACACACTGGTGGCTCTAATTTACACAGAATCAACTAGTGGGTGCAATTCCAAAATGGAAACACTACAGGGTCCACTTCCTACAGAACACACTAGTTGGTCCAGTTCCCACAAAGACACTGGCAGGTCCAATTTTCCTAGAACTATTAGTGGGTCCAGTTGTCACAGAACACTGGCAGGTCCAATTTTCTTAAATCTATTAGTGGGTCCAATTACCACAGAACATTGACGTGTCCATTTTCACAAAACTCACTGGTGGACCCAATTCACGCAAAAAAACACCAGTGGTCCATTTTCCACAAAACACACTGTCTGGTCCAGTTGTCGGAAAGTCCAAATCCAGTTCCAGCAGTACACAATTTCTGGTTCAAGTCCAACAGAACACACTGATGGGTCCAATTTCCACAAAACCCATTAGTGGGTCTAATCCCCACAAAGGATACTAGAGGGTCTTATTCCAACAAAATACATTACTGGGTCCAATTCCAACAGGACACTCTAGTGCAGGGCTCAAAATTTCAAGTCCTGAGCTACTAGCCAGGCCTTAAGAGTTACTCGCCACCAGTTGCCCCACCTAACCCCAACCCTGCCTCGGCCTTAACTCCGCCCCTAAACCCACCCTCTTAAATTATCTTATGAAATTACACTTTTAAATGTTGAAGGCAGAATAAAGTTACAAAAATAAATATTAACAACAACAATATTAAGATAAAGCAATGTAAACATTGCGGCCCTCCACATCCCCACATATAAAATACAAAGTAACGGAGCCAGGACAGGACAGCAAGGAGCGGCTGCTCTCATAGTCAGGTACGCGATACGTGACCGCGTGCCTGACTGAATTTCCAAATTTTGAGCCCTGCTCTAGTGGGTACAAAACACACTGCAGGGTTCAGTTCCAGCAGCAAATTGTATTTAACTGTATGTCTAAGAATCCAATTGTGTGAATATATTTGTCAGGCCAGGTGGTGCAGGTAGAGCCACCCACGAATCGAATGCCAGCTGATTTAGCAGGAAACAGCTGAAGCGCGATGTAAATGCTAGCCATACATGGCTCAGATTTTACTAATTACAACTGAATTGGTTAAAATTTGAGACATGGGGATCAACAAACTTTGATTGAAAAATCCAAAGGAGATGGGTGGAAAATTGTCGAACAGTGAATGCAGCCAGTTAGATGCAGTCATTATTCAAGCAGCTGCAGGTGCCAGCTATCCGAATACAATGGCTGGCAGGTAGAGATTCCTCTATCTATACTTTTTAGTTAGATGGAAGAATCTATTGATTTCTCTAATTCAGTCGGTTTGGCCAAATAACACAGCTGTATTTATTTGGTGCAGCTTTAATGCATTTTACAGGCAGAGATATCATTTCTATGGAAGATGTGTTTGCTGGAAACCACATCAAAAATTCAGCAAGCTTATTTATCAAAGGGTTAACTCCCCTTATTGGCAATAGAAGCCAAACAGGTTTTCTGCTTCCTCTTGAGGTGGGGTGTTGAAAGGGAATATCTGGTTGCCTTGGACAACAGACAGTCCTACCTTCTGAAACATTGATATATATTGTTCTCTGTGGCAGTTCACACCAGTGCATTGTGGTATTGCGTGGGAAAACACAAGCCGCAATGCACAGTTATGAATGGCGCACATTGCAATGCATTGCGGTGCCATTCATATTGAATGTCACCCAAAACACCTACAGAACACAACGGTCCTATGGTTCACCACAGTGCATGTTAAAAGATTTCTTCTGGACCAGGATCCAATCAGATGAATAGGCTGCGCACACTGCATTAACACATCACAAACAATGTCAGCAGGTCTTAACAGTGTCATGAAGACCATATATTGGCCATATGCCTAACTATAAATGATAGATCATTCACAGATTTCACCAAATGATTGTTCAACACAACAAAGAAAAATAATATTGTTGAAATCAAATGCATTTTGTACCAGTATTAATCATTCCTTCTGGATGAAAATATTTTTTTTTATCAAATCACCAATCTAATGTGATCACATCCCTAATAAACCTACACATGTATAGCTAATTATATAGACTTATGTTTCATTATATGTATGACCAGCCACAGAACAAGGGGACAACTATGCTAAAAATGTCCCAGAGCCCCTTCTAGGGCTGCTGGCCTAATAGAAATTTGGCCATGGAGCTTTGAGAAAGTCACCGGCCAATTTTGTGAGCATCGTTCCAGGAGCATGCTGTGGGCGTAAAACAGATTGTAAGAGGTCATGTGGACAATTGAAGGAGAGAAGAGGGTCAATCGGCTGTAAACAAGCCATTGACAGAGCCCAGGACGAGTGGAAGTGGTGAGAGGAGGTGGACGTTTATAAGAGACAAGAGGTCATGTAAAGGTTTACTTATTGTAAGGTGCAGTCAGTGTGGGTACAAGGAAAATGGCATGTTTGTTAGCAGAAGGGGGAATGCCGATTGATATAGAGTAACTGTGGGCGTATAAATGATGTGCTTTTAAGTGAGCGTCGCAAAAAAGTTGGGACACACAAAATTGTTGTTCTTTGGAGATATTGAATGTCAGAAACTGTATTTTTCTGAAGAAGACTACTTTGGGTTACATGATTTAAGCAGGCAGCGGAGCTGAAAGCAGTCAGCCATAGGCACACCTAAGAAATGAGAAACTTTACATGTGCACCTTACCAATTCTACAATTTATATATGTATATATACACTGTATATCCAGACCATAGCCTATAACTCAAATACAGTTTCATCAACCCTTTTTTTTTTTTTACTCACCTCCTCTTTAGCACTGTCCCCTGTAGATTTACCCCAGACATCCAAAACCAGTTCTCTTCTGGGTTGAATTAAGGTCACCCTTTTAAACCTAAACCTACCCTCCGGGGGGGGGCATTAGTCTGGATCTAAGGTATAATACTGCAGAGAGTGATGCTGATGCCATAAGGTCAGTGGCGCTCTCAGTATGGAAGACTGCCCATCACTGCCACTGGAAAAAGATAAAGAGTAACCCAGAACATTGTGTGACTAACCAGAAGAATCCTTGATTTTAGGTATATATAGGGGGATATTGGCAAAAAAGTAGGAGATGGTAAGGCTCTTTTTTAAAGCCATAGCTCTGCTTTAAAGTGGAGATAAAGCCTAACCAGACGACATTTTGTTTGCTGTTTATCATAAACAATTTCCAATTTTCTTTTAGAAAATACTGTTTTCAACTTTAATATCTGTTTTTATTCCTCTTTGTTTCTGATTTCCCCCAGCCTTTTTTTTTTTTTACCTTTCCTGCCATTGCTTATGGCAAAGAGTCTTTTCCTAATGTCCCCCCAAACCACTTATCTTCACCTTCCCCATGCTCCCCCCTCCGCTTCCTTGTTGCTTTGGAACTAAAGAGTCCATAACGGTGTAAGCTTTGTGTTTGATGGAGTCGGAGCTTACACAAGGTTGATGACAGCATCCCCTCCCTAATGTGACAGTGTTCAGGCCTTGACAATAGCCATCAGGGTTGAGCACTGCATCATGGGGTTTGGTCACCTGCTCCCTCATACCTGGAAGAACTGGGTATTTCTCCAAGGCTCAATGGATTTGTGGGGAAGTATGGCAAAGTTGAGTATAATTGGTTCAGGGATGGGCTAGCTAGAGACTCTGTCAATTTTCCCTGAATGGGCTGTGACAGAGTCTCTAAAGAAAGAGAGACTTTTTTTGATAATTGGGGTTTTTTTTTTATTTGCTATTCCTGCTTAGTCTTTAGTTGTTTCAATATGCTGATCATTTGCTGAGCTAATACATCAGGGTGTAAAGCAACTGTTCTTTCACTGTATGTAAACCATCTCCGGTCAAACAAGCATATTTTCACTTGGTACAACAAACACCCAGTTTCACAATGCATTCCCTGATTGCTGATAGGGTGTTGCGAAAGCAAGGTGTCCTTGGGCCTGAATAAATAACCAGATTGATAGTGCTAATGCATGTTTTTTGCTAATTTTGTTAAGCCTTTTGTTATATATTTATTTTATTTTAATGACAGCTTGACAGTGTCAGTAACAGTACTGTTAGGCAGTTTGGCATCCTTAGTCAGGAGCAGTTTACACCTCTGTATCACCTACTGAAGCCTTAACACATTTCACACTTTGGTGGCGGTATTGGGTGAGCACGTGCTGCCTGTGCTGTGGCCCATCAGATAATTTTCATGAACCAGCTGAAGTGATTAAATGGATGCTGTAGTTGTTTGGTTGCAAGCAATACACTGAGGCATGGATACATTGAGGTAATACAGTTTATTTTGGAATCTTGGTGGAACAGATTTTGGAAAACAAAAATTTTAATTTCAAAAGTTGTCTACAGTCTTTATTAAATCTGTAGCTTTCATTACAAGAACATCTAGTGATTCTGCCATGAAGGATCTTGTCCAGGCACTTCCTGGCATTTTGGGGACAACCATCTTCCAACTGTGTTTCTGCATTGTCAGCCTGTCATAGGCTTCCCTGGGGTAGCTGTGCCGATAAATATTGCTCAGAAGTGGTCCACAGTTGTCACCATCAGAAGTATGGTCTAGAACAATGTTGAGCGAGTGCATGTAGACAGGAAGTGTCTAAAAAGACTGCAGGAGATCAGCAGCAATAAAGTGCAGAAATAGATTAAAAATTAGCCCTATGTCGCATATGCTTAATCAGTAGCCGTCGTTTTTGCAAGGGAGCGACTTCCATTAGAGAAGATGGAAGATTGAGTTTGGTGCCAGCTTGACTTGACCCTTAGCATGTAAATATCACAAACAAACATTTAATATGCCAATATTTTAAAGTGCACATTTACAGAGTTATTCACTAAAGGGTGAAGCGTTTGGAGAAGGCAGGAGAAGGGAACAATCTAGGCCAAAATAGCTGAACAATTCCCCAATTCAGCTCACATTCCAGTTCAGCTATGCTGTCCTAGATTGCTCTTTGAAAATCGTCAGATCTGTCTTATGGTATGACTTTTTTATTTGGAAACTTATAGGCCATGACACCTGAACCAATTTAACAGGAGGCAACAGAAACCAAAAGAAAGATGTACCAACATAGTACATGCACCAAAGATTTTCTTGTCGTACAAAGTAAACATTAAGAACAGATTTTGTCATTGTGTTCACTTATACAGCCAATAGCAGGAAACAGTTAAACCTTTGAATTTTAGAACCTTCAAATGGCCAGATTTCTGGAGCAATCTCCATTGGTAGCCCAGTGGGTTTAAAAAACAGTAGAGGAAGTATATAGGACAACTTTCAAAGGTGTCACTGTTTTAACAGTTCAAGGCATCATCTTATAGATTGTAAGTTCTCACGGGCAGAGCACTCCTTACCATCTTGTCTTGAATTGTATTGTAATTGTAATGTCTTCCTTATATTGTAAAGCGCTGCGCAAACTGTTGGCGCTATATCCATCCTGTATAATATTAATAATAATAATAATAATAATAATCTCTTTCTCTAAATCAGTCCCACATTAGACTAGTACCATATATGCTATATTGAAAGCTGCTACCTTATATTTATGATTATTGATATGACTGACATAATTAACTTAGAGCTACATATACTATACAGCTGATATCAGTTAAATGTGGATTGGATGCTAATAATTAGTGCACTTATGATTGGGACAGGAAGAGAGGGTCTCCAAAATGGGAACATAGACGGCGATAAAAATCTGACAGAGGTTCTAA
Organism: Nanorana parkeri; assembly: GCF_000935625.1. Classification (NCBI taxonomy): domain Eukaryota; kingdom Metazoa; phylum Chordata; class Amphibia; order Anura; family Dicroglossidae; genus Nanorana; species Nanorana parkeri. The sequence continues at coordinate 1,313,059 of NW_017306581.1, forward strand.
CCTTTCTCCACTCTATACAACACTACAAAAAATGTTCAAGTTACAAGTACCCAATCTCACGAGGACCAAGTGTAAGAGAGTTTATACTTTCTGTCTAAGGTTGTCACAGTGTCACTGGAGCATTGCTGTACTGTATTTCTTTATCTCACCCTGCAAATGGAATGGGCCCGCAATTGGTAAAAGTGCTCTAACCTGAGAGAAAAGCATGGGAACCAACCATGTAGATGTAAACGTGTTCGCTAGTCTATGGATGAACCCATTCTTGTAGATCACCTCAGATTTTCGGAGAGTGTTGCTGAAGTTTTTAGTCCAAATCTGTGCAAATTTTGGTTTTGGACCCACAACCTTTCTTCAAGTCCTTCCTATACCTCTTAGAGACAACCAAGTATATGTGTTTGCATTAGAATCCAGGATTGGGTTATTTTTAAATGATATGCCCTTGTTTGCCCCAATTGGAGCAGGGCAGTAGGATTTACACACTATTGGATCAAAATCAAAGATTTTAGAAGGGAGAAATCAAAATAATTCAGTTTATTGAGGGTCAGTGATGTGCTAAGTTTGGAAGCAACCTTTCGTCAGGCTGAAAGGGGCAAGTGGTTAATGAGACTGATTGTGCACAGGAGTCCTGTGGCTGCTTTTAGGTGGTGAGTGGGAGTTGGCAGTTCCATACATATTGTTTAAACATTATATGATATAAGTTAGAGTTCCCTTTTAAACAAGGGTTGTGGTATTCTAATATTCATGCAGTATCCGTTCACACATACACAGGTGCTAGGTTGCCCCTTAATCTCGTGCTAATTTATTCCTCTTAATCCTCTTGTTTCAGGTTTGTTGTGTTTGTAAATCATTTGGGTTGTGTACCCTTGATGCCATTATTCTTCCATTCTCATCTCCAGGCATGCCACACTGGCTTTGAAACCTCCGTCATTGCCTGCGTTCAATCAGCTTGTCAATATAGTTTATTGTGGCTAAATTGGGGACAGGATCAAACACCCTTTAAAAGAATGAAGCTGCCATTGACACCTCCTGCTTTCCATAGACTACCAGCTTAATGAATATGGTAATACCAGCTAGCAGTGCTGAGACCCAACCACTTCACAGTGGCTGGGAATTAGGACAAGTGTGGGCAGCCGCACTTCAATAAAACCCAAGTGCCTTATATTTAATTTTCATAGGCCCTAAGTGCAGCTATTGTGAACTCCCACTCTCATTATTATTTTTCCTTTTATTGTTTTATCGTTGGTTTCTCTTTTCCCGAGATTGCGTCTTTGACACAAAACAGGTGTGGGGTGTTTACTTTGGTCAACAAGAAACATTTGTTGATGCTTGAGTGATGAGTATTAATGTACAGCAATTGTGCAATGATTTTATCTGTGCGACTGATAAGACTGAACAAATGCGGGGCGGTGATCACTGCTTGGAAATGCATAATGTAGTAGCTGGTATAATGCAAGCTGTAAGATGGCCACATATGAGAGCCTGAAATATTCATGGGAGGCCACTACCTCATGCACATGATTTTGTACAAGCTTGTCCTATGCAGTCAGTTTTCCACTAGCTTTAAAGTATATGCATAATTAAATAATTTTAAAATTGTGGCTGCAGTAGTGAATGGTTGAAACCCACTATCAGTTTCTTTTTTGCTGTCTTTGTCATATTGAAGAGATTTCCCTTCACTTTCTGCTCTGAAAAAATAAGAGGAAAGTGTGATGAAATCTCTCCAAAGTTAGGGAAATCCTCTCCGAGACAGTTGTCATCCAAACAAGTGTCACCATTAGAAGACTTCCCCTCTCTTCCTGCTCTGGGGACATTTATTTTTACTTTCTGTCCCACTGACAATGGTCACCAGGTCTAATGGAGAGGGTAAATCTACCCAGGTGGGCCTTGGCAACAGAAATAATCTGATAGCTGTTCTGAGCGCTCACTACTCTAGTCAAAACTAGAAAAGGGTCTTGAGGATATATATATCTATATCTAATTTTTTTATGTAATCTAGGAATTGTCATTTTAAAAGGTCAATCCTTACTATTCTGGAATAATATATGATGGTGTTTGTGTGTGTGCATGCAAAAATAGCACAATAACTGGATAAATTGTCAGTATGACCAGTTGGAAATGTGTATATTTATTATTCTTCCACTGATGATGTGTAGAAAGGGAAAATGGCAAATTCAGGCAAATTTGTATTAGAAGCTAGGGAGGTGCAAAGTGGCATGGGGTAGGTCATGACATGCCCAGTACATTCTACAAGATTCCCCAGAATTAAGTCCTTCAAGCCTGGGGACCTAGTAAACCTATATTGTTTCTAACACATACAGGTCTTGGTTCCATACATTTTAAAATAGGCAGCGTGTGAAAGTCATATGCTGGGTCAAGGGGCCTCTGTGTTGTGGTCCTACTCTAACCTATGGGAGTACAGACACTGAGACATATATGGCAATAAATATGTTGAGAATATATTGGGTATACCCAGTTTGTCTGATTATGGGCCTCACATGTTATTGCAGCATAGAAGGAATGGGATAGCCTCTGAGTTAACTTGCTCTCACTCCCTTTACTGCATTGATGCAGCATGTGGCCTTGCCTATATCTCAATATAGACCTCTGTTTTTATAATAAATTACAAAAAAGTGCAATAGAGACTCTTTCAAGGTGCTTGCCCCAGAAGCCCTGAAATATGAACTCCTCTATTCTTCAAATCTTGTCTTCTGCACACAAAGTTGAGTTTACTCCTCACAGGGTCATGTGTGCCTGTAGTCTCACCCAGAATTGAGGAAACTTGAATCTGGCTGAGAGGGATTATATATATCTCAGATTAAGAGACACTTATAAACCTTCTGAGACAGTTACATTTTCTGAATGGCATTTGCAGTTTAATTTTTATATTATTTACCTGAAATTGTAATAAATTGGAATGCAGTAAGGAATTGTGAGGGGGCACATGCTACATGTTTCAACACTGGCTATGTGCCTTCCTAATGCTGGGTTTGACTTGCACCAGTCTGTTAAAGGGCAATGTTTCTGTCATGCCCACTCAATGCTGGGAGAGTGTTTTTAGAGCACTGCTTTGGTTGTTTTGTATAGTGGAGAAAGTGAGGAGCACTGGACTACATGGTGTCTCAAAGTCTATGATGAGAAGCACATGGAGATACGTAGACAACTCTCTCCCAGGGTCCAGGGACCCTTTTTGGAGAAGTTCCTGCAGAATTGTGAAAAGGAATTGGAAGATAAAGGCACCACTCCATTTGTATAGGTCAAAATAAGAACAGTCTTAACCCAAACCTTATCAAATCTTATTTAATTGGCTCTCTAACAGGAATTCATCAGCACAATTTAATGTGGTAAAACAATTAGTTAAAGAAAAAAAATTACAGTTAGCATATAATTACTTAATAGAAGCAGGAAAGCTTTTCCACATGTGAGAGTTTCTAGGCACCCCCAGTATTTCTAGCCCCACAGGAGCCTATAACAACATTGGTATCAAAAGAGGCATAACCTGCCTACTCCTGCTTCTGACTAATGTATTACTCTGAAGGAGTCATCAGTGGGGTGGTATCTAGGAACAGGAAGAGCTGCTCGGCGAAAGCTTGTGGCTCCACTAATATGGCGGCCACCTTAAACCTGCATAGTGCTTGCTGTATGGATGACAAAGTAGGCCTAGTGAGCAGCTTCAGAATATTGCTTTATCATTCACTGCTGACTTGTCTCACAGTGTTTAAAAGATAAAGTGGCTTAAGTTGAGGTCCGTTTTAAAGGTGAACTCCAGGTACCAAAACTTTATTTAAAATCTATTTCCTCAGTGGCCACAAAGGATCTACTTTGTATGAACCATATGCCTTTTAAACCCCATTATTACCTGTAAAAGCAGCAGTGACATTACTATACGGCACATAGTTTGTGTAGAGAGCAGAGCTAATGTAGGGACCCTGCATGCCTACACACTACAGGCTGACTGCAAAAAACTAGAGAAGGGGCAGATACAAGACCAGTCACCCTGCACAAGGAGAGAGCATTAGTGGCTGGAAGAAGAAATATTACTGCGGCATAAAAAATCCTTGGGACCATGTTGCATGCACCCATTTAGGTCCGTGGCATGCTGTGCAATTAAATCACGCTTCTTTTCTGTTTGTCATATCTGTGTGCTCTACCCCAGACTGAACCCCAATTTATGGTCATTCCTATGAGGGAGCTACAGCACTGTAGCCACCACCCCCTGAGCACACTCAGTTACCAGGGTGCACCTGGAGGAAGTTATGCAAACTATTCTGACACAGGCAGCGCTGGCAGGGTTATGTGATTTGGGTTGCTAGTAAACATACAATGTGCTGACTTTGTTAGAAAAGTTTGTAGAAAAGTGTCCAGGCACCACTGAGTGTGAATGTGACCATAGCATCATATATTACATGCAGTCACTTATGTGTGGTCCTTTTTCATGTCTGTCTTTCTTATTCCTCTCCTGTCAAGTTTCTCCTGTCTTCCTTTCCACTATTCATGTGTAGAAAGCTGGATGCTGCCCAAATTTCCTGAAATGTTCTAGACTCGTTTTATCCTCTCTGCCTCCAGCAATTGTGCATGGTCAACTTTCATACACTTCCTTGTGCTATCCAGCTCTTCATATCACTGATTGCTCAAAAAGTAATTTCCATAAGACAGTGAAATGCATGGTTGGAAGTGCCTCAGGGAAGTTATATACACTATTCTTCCAGTCAGTGCAGCATATATTTAGTAGGGGCCGGCTGATCACACATCCCTGTCTGATACTCCTGTGTTTGTGTTGTGATCTGAGCTGACCCCTCCTTCTGCTGTGCTGAATGACGTTGTTTTTTTCCAGCATGCGTCTGCTGCCAAGGAAGAACACTGTCAGTCGGACCTCCTTAAATATTCTTCTCCTTGTGGGCAGTATAGTCAGACAGCAGTGGGGGAAAGGGAGACGCACTGTCAACAGCATTAGCTCAGAAACTACAGCATGGGTCAGAACGGAACCAAGTACTACATGCACTTGGTCCCTTTGGAACACAACTATAATTTTTAAAATGCTGCAATACTCCTTCTTTTACAAGGATTGCACAAAAGCAATGTTTCATGCAAAATTACTGCACAGATCTGCAAGAAATACACAAAGCAAACCATGATTTAAGTAAGAATGCATATGCCTCTTGTATTGGAAACAGGAAGGAAGCCACAACTTTATTCTCTACCTTATTCAATACAACGGAGTATATACCATAGATATAACAGAACTTATAAACACTTCCATCTACTGACCGAAATGTATACTGCAGGCGTTATTGCAATAGATACAATTATGTGTATTCTAACAATTTGCTTCTCGAAGAGTTTAGCTTGAACACAGGTGCTAAATAGGGTCCCTGTACAAGCCATATCAGGACCATAACTGACAAGCCTTCTCCTGCTTGTATCCTTTGAGCAATCTCGTATATTTTCACTTTCATAACTGTGACTTGTGTACGTGTGTACTTTTATATTATAACCTGCTGGTCCTTAGCTGTTCATACCACTCCTATCTTGAGCACCAATCTTACTCTTTTGTGTATTTAAACACAGCACTCGAAATGGGATTTGTTTAACGATATTCCTGTTCCTGGCCTGATACATTAAATAAATATAATCATAAAGAAGCCACCATGTTGACCATTAAAACGTCCTCACATACTATGAACGCACATTTTGTTCATTGTTTGCATTGTGGCACCAATTGGATTTCATATATAAACACATAAAAAGCCTGGACACCTGCAGCTAATTCAGAGCCTCCGCAAAGGTTTATATTTATTTTTATCTGAGCTTATTTGCTCACCGCTCCAAAGCCTGATGTGTGAGCAATAATAGCATTTTTGTGTTACGATGATGAGCGCTTGTGTTGACTCAATGGCAATTGAAGTAGCAATGCTTGTTAGTAGATTAATAAGATCCATTATACAGGAAAGGGACAGCACTAAAAATCCTGTTTATTATACAAATATCAGACCGTTTAGCCTGAAAATAAAGGGTTGACATCATACACACTTGTATCATTTTTATATTTTCTAGTCAGCAAATGGATACTTTTTAAGGATAGTATAGTAGACCCTATAGTATTGTAAAGTGTTTTTATATTTATACTGCATTGGATGACTTTATCCAAATCTTATCAACATGCAGGCACCTTTGTGGACTGGCTTAACTGCCCAAAATTCTGTGCAGCCAACGTGGCGATTCACACACAACCAGAAACCTGAGTTTGATACTTCCTGGTTCAGCTTTACAGCTATACCAATCTCCTTCCTGCTCATTAGAGATGGTATAAGCATTGTAATGGTGTTCATTTATTGAAGGCTAAAGGTGCCCATACACCTAAGGATTATCGTTCGGAAATCGTCCATGAATGGTCTTTCGAAACAATAATAGATAGGTGTATGGCCAGCTTAAGGCAAAAAGGTGACACAGGAAGCTGCAAAGCCGACCCAGAAAATAGGTGTGCCACCGGCCTATCTGTGCGAAACTTGTGTGATTCATCAGAATGGCTGGTCACACTTAGAGACTGGCTGGTCAGAATTACACATCTTTTAGTAGTAAGTGGTTCACACATATGTATTTTAACAATGTATTCACCCTTTTACCTTAGAGACATACCATAACTTAAAATGAAAATTTCAAAACCGAAACGAAACCAAAATGGAAAAAAAATGTCAGACCGAAAATGTTTTTTATTGTAACTTTTTCAAAATGTTTTCAAATATTTTATTTTTATTTATTTTTTATAAACTTTGTTATAAACAGGAGGTGATGTAGATCACTTCCCATTCATTCATATTTGAGGCTATAGTAAATGTACTATGTCCTCAATTATTTCCAAACACTCACTAATCCCTGACTGCTTGTACCCACTCTCCATCCTGACAGCTGTCCCAGGAGGCTGAGCGAGCAGAGCTCATCCTCCTGTGACAGTACTGCAAGCTGTCTTCGCCCACACCGCAGCTCTCCTGATCTGTCACAGGAGGCTGAGCGGTGTGGGAGGAGATACACCGGCCGCTCACAGAGCTCTCCTCCCGCAGCACTCGGCCACCTGTGACAGTTTATCTCCTCCCCGCTGGGACACAGAGCAGTGCCCAGCGGGGAAGAGAAAAAGAACGGATGCATCTCTATATCGGCCAGAAAATGGCACATTATCCGGCCGATATGTTTCGGCGGCCAATATATCGGTGCATCCCTAATTTGTTAAGCTTCTGCTTGCACAAAACATGCTCTATTCTGAAAGAAAAGTTGTTCTCTGTACTAGCTTTTGCTCTGAGATGCAGGGGCAGGGGCTAGGCAGGTTAATGTTAACATAATTAACCCTGTCTGTGCTGTGCCAAAAGATCTCATTATCAGTTGTAAACTAGATTTGAACATTGTCTGTCCCAACAAAGGGTTAAAGATCTAGAACCTATGCATTATTTTTAGGTATTCGGTGTGAATAGGAACACATTGCAAGCGCATAGAGGGGTTTTCTCAAATTTGTTTGCAAAATTGGAAATGCACTTTAAGTGAGCTTTTTTTAAGAGGAGAGTACAGAATGCAATGTTGATTTGTAAAGTTTATAGCAACAAGAAAAATGGTTGCTGATTAGTTACTATGGATTTAGCATTGTTTTAAACATTGCTCTAATAATAAGTAAAAAGGGAAATTGCTTGTTTCTGATAAAAGCCTTAGATGATCCTTTTATCATGCATCATGCATGTATGTTGTTTAACAAGCTAGGATCCCCTTTTGAAGTATCAGCAACATCTTATTTCTGCTTAACTGACAAAGAACAACAGAAGTACTTGCCAAATTTTCCAACCCAGCGAATCTCCCTAAAGAACAGCCGGGCTCTGCCAGTATCTTGCTGTCACTATTGGTGCCCTCTGCAAGGTGAGATTGTTGGACTCCAAAATATCTAATTTCATCAAATGTCTTCATATCTGTGTGACCAGCTTAATTATAGCTTCTTGTTTTGTATTCTTCCCAAACTGTTCCTGAATTCCATGATTATCTGTTATAAAGTATTAATTGCCCAGTTGAAATCACCCACCAGCCTAATATATTCCTCAGGGGCTGAGATCTCTGCTCTTGGCTCACCCAGCTGATTCCCATTACGAGAAGATACAGGAGGAAGTCTACAACTCCTTGCCAAAAGCATGGAAAAGATGTCACTGGTTTTCCCAAAAGATACTTGATGCAAGTTTGCTGACCCATCCCTCCAACACCCAACCACAAACTAAATATCCATTTCACTCTAACTGACCCTTTATATGTTTTTGTTATTGTTGTCCAACAATGTCAAAGAGGCATTGGCACATCTGCAGCTTGGTTGCTTGACTGTGCTATAGGGATTGAGAAGTGTGGAACTACCCTACCATCCAATCCCTCACAACAGAGGAAAGTGCTCTTAAATTTCCTGTCACCTTATTGCTGGCAGATGGGCCGAGAAGAAGTCAAAAGGAGTACAAATAAAGTCACAGACAATAGCAATGTGTGAGTGTGAAAGAAGCTACAAGGAGGATGACAAAGAGATCACTTTTCTTTTGTGTCCGTTAAGTTATGTGAGTTGGATTGCTGCTGTCCACGTTTTTGTTGTCACATGAAATGTATACATTGAATAATAGAATGTCTGCTTTTAGTGTACTAAAGGATTAAAAGCCTCTTCTGAAGAAGACCAGTAAGCACTGTGATTTTGTGGTATAGCACGGCAGTAGAGTGACCCTTCTATCTAGATTGTTCTTGCTGTGGGTTTTGTTTACGAAGGAATATGTAATTTCACAAACATTTTTATGGCATAAATATTCCTTATTAACGGAGAAACAATTAACTTTGCTTGTGTATACTTTTCATGGATATTATTGGCTGATTTCATATAATGGTTTATAAAGATGAGCTTCAGCAAAACCTTTGTGTGTTTGTTTGCTTCGGACAGGGAAAGATTTGAAACTCTGTAGGGTTTATAATGCTGGCCCCAAGTGGAAGCAGTCTCCTCGATGTCTTTGTGAATGATGTCGCTGAGGGAACTGAAGGGAATTTTCTCCAATGTGAGCACAGAAGTAAAATCCCATCAGAGATTCTTAAAGGTAGGTACACATGCAGCGAATTTTGTCTGATTAAGCAGGAATCGGCTGAAATTTGCTCCGTTCAGTTTTCTCCCTTGCTCAAACAAACTGTGCTTGCAGGCAAAGCTCACAGCGGGAGATTCATCTATCCACACTGTTCACTTATGGGGAACATGTGACCACCCCCATGCAACAGCTGATTGGCCTGAGTGGCCAATCAGCTGCTGTCACCATTCTTGTATTCTGACAGCACCCACGGCACTACAAAAGCCGGCAATGGAGATTCCTCCTTCCATGCTCTGTGGCATGGATGGGGGAATTGAGTGATTTTTCTCTCCCCACTAGGCTGAATCTTGAGATATATGGCTAGCTCGAGTATCCCGTACTGGCTTGGTTGACTGAGATCAGGGCTTTATGTGGGGCATACCATCTGTTACTGGATTCTCTGTTCTTTTTTTTTTTTTTTGCTGCAGATATTTATTTTATGATTTTGGCTGTTTCGGTCAGTTTCATGCAGCAGAATGAACTAGGGACAGATCAAGGTATTGCATGTGGGATAAGAATCTGCTAGTACTTCTTGAAACTTGATGTATTTCCTGTTTGTTGAACTCAGTTTCCATGGCCAACCAACTACTTTGTTTCTGGTCCTTAATCCTCAATCTTGAACATTTGTACTTTTGCAAAAGAGCTTGGACAATACATTCGAAAACACCTTTCTTCAATGAGCTTTCTTCTTGGACGAGACCTTAAAGTGACATTAAACCCTCAGATTTTTTAACATAAAACAATACTGTAATGTGTGCCTTACTGTAATCCATGGTAGTTTCCCTTCTCTTTGCTGTTCTTCCTTTTAAATCTGTATCTGTATCTGCTCTCATGCTGGGTAGACTGCCTTGTCTCTGGAATGGCTACATGGTGTCTGTGTGTAGGCTTGCAACCTGAGCCAGCACTACAGGAAGAGGCAGTCAGCTGCAAAGGGAAGTTCTCCCCAAGCATGAGAAGAGATACAGATTTAAAAGGAAGAGCAGCAAAGAGAAGGGAAACTACCATGGATTACAGTAAGGCACACATTACAGTATTGTTTTATGTTAAAAAATCTGAGGGTTTAATGTCACTTTAATGATGCAAGATGACCTCTTGTTGCTATGCTTACATTTGCTATGATGGAAGATTTGCTACCTCTTCTGTTCCATGTCCAATTATATTTCCTCTTCAAGACATTCAAAATGACACACTAATCAAGAAGATATAAAATAACCATCTTAGAAAAATTGGCCTAAGACATTTGCACACTCATACAGTAGCTGTTTCCTTTCAGTATCTCTCTCTCTCTCTCTCTCTCTCTCTCTCTCTCTCTCTCTCCTTCTCTCTCATGGGAGTGAAGAGAGTGGGATGGGTCACTCCTCTGATCATTGAGCTGTGCATAATGTAATTGAGATGTGTAAACAATAGAGTTTTCTTTCAATGATGCAGTTTAGCCTAGCATGGCAAACATGTGTAAATAAACCCAGAGCTCCATTTGCTGTCTGGATCACTAACTGAGCAGAATTACAGATCATTGGGAAGCTATTTCAACAGTGTGTTTACATGTTTCTCTGAAGTTCAACTTTGCTTGAAGCTTAAAGTGATATTGAACTCAGGAGTTAATTCTTAAAAATACACCAACGTACCTTAACTATAAACAAAATGTGAGTATTTTGTGCATCGCTCAGCTGCAGATCCTCAAATCATCTCTAAATTGGTGCTGACACTGTCCTTCCTTCTGGAGGGTGGCTACTTTTGTTCTCCATAGTCCCTGTGTGTGTTGTACAGTAGCCACCGCTCCAAGCTTGCTCCCGTGATGGACTACAATCTCATGTTTACTTTAATATTTTGTGTTGAGATTGTAGTCCATCACGGGAGCGAGATTGGAGCTGTGACTACTTTACAACACACACAGGGACCATGGGGAACAAAAGTAGCCCCCCTCCAGAAGGAAGGACAGTGTCAGCACCAGTTCAGAGATGATTTGAGGATCTACAGATGAGTGATACAAAAATAAGATACATTGTTGTTAATAGTTGAGGTACTTGAATGCATTTTTAGGATTTAACTCCTGAGTTTAGTGTCACTTTAAGAACATATTTTTTGCATCAAAGTCTGAAACTCATTTTACATGTGGTTAATGAGCCACTCCCTGATATATGCCAGAACTCTGTGTTCTTCATAAACTAAAAATATGAAACCATGAGAAGGCTTATTAACTCAATCAGGGTTATTCACAAAAGGGTGAAGAGTTTGGAGAAGGCAGGAGAAGTGAACACTTTAGGCCAAAATAGCAGATTTGGAAATATTCTCCAATTCAGTTCCCTTTCCAAATCAGTTATTTTGGCCTAGATTGTTCACTTCTCCTGCCTTCTCCAAACTCTTCACCCTTTTGTGAATAACCTTGTATATAATTTCATCAGGAAATGGGCAGAGAGTGAATGGTCTCCTGCTCTCCTTTTAGCAGAAATTCCTGCATTAAAGGAGAACTATGAGGTGAGTGCTTTTCACTCACCTCATAGTTCTAGCCGACCTGTGACAATGAGACTGTCACAGGTCGGCTCAGTAGATCGGGAGGTGAGCGAACACATACCGGCGTTCGCTCACCTCTCGATCCTGTCACGGCTCTCTGCCGTGACAGGGGAGGGGCTGGATTCCCCGCTCCGATCCGCCAGCGCTGACTGGCGGAACGGACGGGGGAGGGGGCGGGTACAGTGTCAGTCACGCAGCTGGGCGGATCCCAGCACAATTGTCGGGATTCGCTTCAGCTGCGGCGTCTCTGTATACCGCGAGCAGCTGCTCGCGGTGTACTGCGGCGTCTCAGTATACCGCTAGCTGCAGCTCGCGGTATACTGAGCCTAGGGTGACGGGAGGATGCTAGTTTGTGTCCTCCCGTTACCCTAAGGAGAACTATGGGGAAAAGACTTAACCCCATAGTTCTCCTTTAACCCCACTTTAAAATATTAGTTCACAGTTCACAAAGCTGAAACACCAGGATAAGGATCCTCATTTTAAAAAAAAGTAGCAGCTAGTTTCAGCTGTGCCAAATGAGATTTAAATATTACAGTCACATTGTTAAAAATAAAGATCCTTATTCCTTTGTAAAGCGTCACTCATTTAGCCTAAAGAGAGCATATAAAATTGGTCTAGGTCTAATTTTGTACTCAACTAGAGTTCCGCTAATGACAATACTCTCACTATAAAGACACTTTATTATTAATATTATTATTTTAATGAGTTAAAATGCTTGTTAACCTAAGGCCTGAGAAAAGGGACAGTATAAATATGCATGGTATCCTGCTGCAGAGTTCACAACACAAGTCAGCTGTAGCTGATGCAGTTAAACATAATGATGTTAATTGTGAAGTGTTTGAACATGTGAAGGTGATGGCTCCATAGACAGGGGATGGTGTTGCCCTTAATGTGGATGTGTCAGTAGCTGATGAGGGAAGTGACAGTTTGGAGGAACATGGCTTAATGCGATCCACTGCATGAAAGCAAAGCGTAGGCAGTGTGGTTAAAGCCAAGCTAGACCCCCCTCTGTTCTATTCCTCACATGTCATATTTCTTTTAGCAATACTTGCATAGCCATCATGTGTAAGAGCTGGCAGAGGGCCATGAAAGTGTCTCTAATATCCTTTCACATTCCTTATTAAATTCAAAATCTAGAGTAGCTGAATACAGATTTTTTATGATTTAGGAATCACTGTAAAATAATTTTATTTTTTTTGTAGAGGATTCGTGTTTTTTTTACAGAAAAAGGTTCTACTTAAAGTAGGACTTCTATTTTTTTTTTAAATGTTTGCCTACCCTCCTCCACTCCTCTTTTTTTTTTGCTTACCTTGTTCCAGTCCAAAATCTTTTTAAAGTCTGGATGACATAATCATCCAGCTTCAGGACCTTCAGGTGCCAGGAACATAAGTCTACAGGACACTATGTGACGTAGGCATGCCCAGAACACCTATTGGGAGGGCATTGCATTTTGCTTAACAGTTGCCGTAACAAGACATGGCAAAAGATGGCACCATTTTGTCAGGAGTCGAATTCCTATTGTTTTATGTATTGTCTATTTTTTTTATATGATTTTGTTTTAGCTCATGTAGGTTCTCCGTTACAATGCTAGTTAAGTTATATTATGACTAATTTTATCTATAAGTTTTATGTTATCAATTTATTATTATTATTATCCAGGATTTATATAGCGCCAACAGTTTGCGCAGCGCTTTTACAATATAAGGAAGACATTACAATTACAATACAATTCAAGACAAGATGGCAAGGAGGGCCCTGCCAGTCAGGGCTTACAATCTAATAATTATCTAATAATAATTATACCATTATGTGAGCGTGCCCAAAAAGAAGGGTTGATGTTGCCCATAGCATCCAATCACATTCTTCATCCATCCACCTAGCTTATTATAATCTTAAAGGGAAGTCATGTATGTTTTAGTTCGCACATATTTTGAGATAGTATTGCAATGTTTACCCTAAGCCTACCCTGTTGATGTAACTTTCACATTTTACATAAAAAGACTATATATTCCCTATAAGTAAATATGGCCTATTTTATTATGCTTCCAATATCATGCTATTGTTGTGAGAATTGTAGATCAGCCATTAGAGCTCTTAGCGATTCAGTACAAGCAGTGCTTCTGTTTTCAGTGAGTTGGCCGACTTATAGATTTGGGTTTTTAATAAGGGGGCAGTTAAACAGATCCATAGTGTACTACAAAATAGGAAGCAGATCCAACATATGTAATGAGCAAATATGACTGTTCTCATGTACAAATACTGTATATTTGCAAACTATACATAGAAGCAAGCCTTCTCATACATTAAAATGTACCTGAACGTATAAAGTGAAGTTTTGATATTGTACAGTAAACATTTAACACTTTAATTTTGCCTTTTGTCTTGAATTTGTTTGGAACAATAAAAGCGTACTTCCTGTGCCCATGCATTACAGTTCCTTGAGCCTCATACCTATATATCTGAAATAAGAGGTCTAGGGCACTTCTGCTTCTGGTTGCTAATCCAATGAGATTACAAGAAAGAAACCAATATGGTTAAATTCACCTTTGAACCATTAAGCATCAATTCATTTGGATCACTATTGTGACATAGGACATTTGAGTGAAAATAACTGGACACTCTCTGCGGTTGTGGTAAAAACCTGATGGCATCTTGGAGGTTTTGTGTTATGGCACATAAAGAGTTTCTGTTTTTTATGTATCGGTAAGAATCTTAATATGTTGAAATAATGTTGAAATAAACCTGTATAATTTTAATCCATGTATAATGGCAATTGTTGTTTGGTAATGTTAAGCCCCATGTACGACCAGTGCTATCTATAGCTTTATTTTGTTTGTAATAACACTCGTGTGTACAAAATGAAAAGTAATACATTGAAAAGACTACATTCGCTCTAAGGAAATAAGACCTATTATCTTGTCATTTATAGTCAATGTAACTATACATGAAGGAAGTTCTCGAAATACTACGCTTTGGGTCTTTCTCAAACCTCAATACTTCTACCTTTTTTCCTTCTGCTCTTGCGGTTGATATATGTATATATA
>NW_017306581.1:1327989-1336638 GCF_000935625.1 Nanorana parkeri
TATATATATATATATATTGTGGGGTATTTTCTGTTTGTAGTTTCCTATATGTGTATCCCAATTAATTTGCTTTTGCTAGATAGTATATTTTTGTGTCAGTGCTGACTTTCTTTGAGGGCTTACAATATTGTTTTATTTGTCAATGTAAATCAAAAGAAAATTAAGGTATTTTTCCTTATTTTTATAGAAAGCCCGAATACAGCAAGAACAAGAAGAAATGCTGCATGGAGAGCTTCAGAGACAGAAAGAACAGCTCATATTGGAAGCAGAGCAGGTTAAAACATTGAAGGAGAAAGCTGAGAAGCTGAAGAGGATAAATGAGAAAGCCAGTACAGCAAAGTTGGACATAGAGGTAAATGGAGACAGGACCTTTATTTACTCCTTGAATACTCCCTTGCAATAGAAGAGGTAGTATACTCACTTATGCAGAGGCCCTAATCTTCTACCACCCCTCCGTTCCAGCTCTGCAACCTCTGTCAGTCCCTTTTTGCATTTAACACTTTCAGGAGTGCTTCCTTCCTTCTACCCCTATGTCAATACAGAACTTAGTAGTGAAATTGGGGGTCAAAGAAAGGAACCATGGAACATGGCAGAAGACGCAGGCATAAGGCACAGAAAGTGTTTCAAGAGACTGATGGAGGCTGCAATGCTGGAAGTTTAATACTGAAGGGTCAAGCTCAAGAAACACAGGAAAGCTGAGGGCTGTGTGAAGGAACCTTATCTGAAATAAGCCAAACTGTTATTGAGTGAAGTGCTGCCATAAATACAAGACTAGGTACCTAGGTATCCATGGCAATACCTTACCTTTCAACCACCTCTCTTATCACGGCTACTTTCAGAACAGGGCTCAGAATTCACACGGCCTTTAGCTCCATCATAGAGGTGAATATTCTAAAGGCTGCAAATAGGTAAAGACACTTCACTTTTGTTAGAGAACACTTCTCTTAATTAAAAATTAACTGAATTAATTAAAAAGCTTAATTAATTAAAAACTGAACTAGTCCCCCCTTTCTGGCCCCCTAACTAAAACTTGGCGGGTGGACTAGTGTTCGTAGTTTCTTTTAAAAAGTTAAAGGAGAACTATGGGGTCAGTATTTTCCCCATAGTTCTCCTTAGGGTAACGGGAGGACACAAACTAGCGTCCTCCCGTTACCCTAAGCTCAGTATACCGCGAGCTACAGCTCGTGGTATACTGAGACGCCGCAGCGGATCCCGGCATAGATGACGGGATCCGCCCAGCTGCGTGAGTGACAGCTGGCTCTGCCTATCTAGAGGCAGAGCCAGCTGTACCCGCCCCCTCCCCCGTCCGTTCCGCCAGTCAGCGCGGGCAGATCGGAGCGGGGAGAGGGGAATCCAGCCGAGAGCCGTGACAGGATCGAGAGGCGAGCGAACCCGGTATGTGTTCGCTCACCTCCCGATCTACTGAGCCGACCTGTGACAGTCTCATTGTCACAGGTCGGCTAGAACTATGAGGTGAGTGAAAAGCACTCACCTCATAGTTCTCCTTTTAAGTTGGCCTTTTAAACGTTCTCAGGAGAACCTGCTTAGCATTGTATTGTAATTTTTCCTTAGAATGTTTTACATGTGTTATTTATCTGAGTTCAATGTTTATTACAGAATATGAATGCAGATAAGGAAAACCTTCAAGCCCAGATTAAAAAACTTTTATCTGTAAGAGAAGAAGATCTGAAGACCATAGACCGGTATGATCAGTGTACTGTTAGAGAACATGTCCTGGTACCTTCACAATTATGATATGTCACTCACTATGCGTTTTAGGTTACAGAGGGAGCTTGACAGACTCAATAAAACATGGGAGAAGAAGTTTGAAATTCTCAAACAAAGGTATGAGATTACATTCTGCTTTGGTCAAGGCTTCATTATTTTTTTTACTTCATTTGGAAACAAACTTTAATTGTCTTGTTCCAACTTTGCATCTAGTACTTACCTGGAAGTGTGAAATGCTTTCTTTGCTGTTTCTTATCTTTATGTTGAAAATGAAAGAGTTGCCAAGAGCTGGGCAGGACGCCAGCTAGAGCATCCTGCTCAGCTCCTGGCAAAGAGTGACATCAATTTGCTGGACGGGACGCTGGACAGAGCGTCACAGGTTGCCTGCCGGCATGGAGCGCGCTGTGGCTCCTTCCTCTGATACCTATGTCACTACAGAACTCAGCAGTGGCGTAGCAGCAACAGGCAGGAACCACAACGCAACGTGGGGAACACAGTCATCTGACATTCCTGAAAGTTTCGATTGCCAAAGAGACTGATGGAGGCTTCTGCACTGGAACGAAGGGGGGAATATGAGATACGGGCTGGTCTGCAGGTGAGTATAACCTTTTAACCTTCTATTACAGGGAACTGCCATTTGAATTTGTTAATAGACCTAGCGGGGTCTTTTGAAAGTGAAGCAGTCTGCCATTTTAATTTTAACTGTGTAAGCACACATAAAATTTCACCCAATTCAGCAGGAATTGGCCGAAATTAGCTCCATGGGCGGTCCTATCCCCTTGACAAAAGTCGTTCATTAGATTGACTGTTGTCAAAGGGACATTCTAGAAAATCTTCAGCCGAACAGTGCTAGCAGCCAATCAGCCATGATCAGAATACAATGTACACAGCAGGAGATTCATTCATTTATACTGTTAGCATGGAAACACAGCGAGGGGAATTTATCAAAACTGGAGCAGACAAAATCTGGAGAAGCTGTGCAGGGCAACCAATCAGCTTCAACCTTTAATTTTCAAATCTTAACTGAACAGACTGAAGAGAGAAGCTGATTGGTTGCCACAGACCACTGCTCCAGATTTTGTCTGCTCCAGTTTTGATCAATTCCCCCCACTGTATATTTATCAAACTATTAAGGCTGCTTGCATACACAAATATGATTATAACTTTAAACAGAAAGGTATTTTTGAAGATATAGGCACAGTGGCAAAAATATGAGCTTTGAATGTCCACAAAAAAGTCTACTTACTCAGTGGTCTGTTTTGTATCTAAGCATAATGTAGTGCAGCAAATTACCCCAATAGTTAAAAACCTCTTGTCAGTAACCTATGTAAAAATGCAGATCAGGTAGGTCCCCTGGTATGTGTCTAAGATTCAGAGAAAAACAGACATTACAAAGGGCAGACTCATGTGACAAAGAGAACAGCCCTATCAAGTAGAAGAATGGTGCAACATTAAGGATGCAGTGAGGTATCCTATAGCCGAATATAAAATATGGATATCTCTTTACAGATAAACGACTGATACCTACAAGCAAAACACCTTGGGGGGAATTTATCAAAACTGGAGCAAACAACATCTGGAGCAGCTCTGCATGGCAACCAATCAGCTTCTCTGTTCAGTCTGTTCAAACAAGATTTGAAAATGAAAGAGAGAAGCTGATTGGTTGCCATGCACAGCTGCTCCAGATTTTGGCTGCTCCAGTTTTGATAATTTCTCTCCCTTGTATTTTAGTCCAGCATTACAGTACTACTAACTACTGTTACTTTTACAAGAGTCATAGCTTATAAATTATGCCGGTTGCTGATATGAGGGCTGCGTAGAATAATTTTACCAACCATGAAAATGGATCCAAAATAAGTTGCAGGTCCGGTGCAGGTCTAATGAATAGATCTGTGTCGGTCTTTAGCCAACATGATAACTTAATTAAAGAAAACTGTATGCAAAATATAGACACGTAAGGTTCGGCCCACCCCCTCCCACATCCAGCACCCTTCAGCCTGGCACTATAATTGGTAGCCTCAATGGTAAAGTACAGAAATGGGGAGGCAGAACTTCTGAGAAAAAAGCTGGTTGCATATCAGAACATCAAGGTTTTTCCAGGGTGCCCCACAGAGAATTAGATCCTACGTACCGCCATCTAGAGGGGCCTACAGGTGACGGTTGTAAATGCTACAACCACTTGTTTGCTTCAAGGATGAATAGGCTGAATGTGAGGCCCCGTTTTTATTATTGAATGGTATCTCACCCAGACCTTTTTCAGATTAGAAGTGACTGACTCATTATTACACTTGGGCCTGATGCAACTTCTCATTAACTACAATTGCATCCTTATGGTATGGCCCCAGCTAGTAAGAGAGAAGGAAGATAAGTAGAGACAGTTTTATGATTTGTGGCTGCTGTGTGATAAGCCAGAGGGTGTATGTGTTCCTTTATCTGCCTCTCGTTTCATAGACTGCGATTTGCCTGTTTGCGCTTTGAGTCATATTTTCCCTTTCACTATCTTTGACTTTATTAAACATTGTTCGGTTGTGTCAACTCAAGGATGCTGCTTCGGAAATACATGTGTTTACTCTCTTATTTCGGTTATTTCTATGTTCTTTTTGTGTTGTCACTGCTCAACCTCTAAAAAGCGAAAAAGTAACAAAATCAGGTTATAAAAAAACAGCAACTAATTTAGAGAGAGGAGATATTTAACATTTGATCTCCACTGTAATGCCACTTTCATATCTCTAGAGTTAGGCCACTTATAGCCAAAAGTGGTGGTCGGACAATATTATGTTTGACTAACCACATTTGTTTTGACTCACCACAGTTAAGAATTCATGTATCTTTTATATAAGATACTTTAGGTTACTGGGAAATATGTGAGTCTAATAGACATGTGCACCAGCAAAAAATGTGTTTAGTTTCGTTTCGTTTTGATTCGGATTTTGCATATTTTGTTTTTCGGATTCGGGTCCGCAATTGAATTAGTTGCGGGATTCGGACGAAATTCGTTGGCGGTAGTCCGGTCGAAATTTCGTTTATTGGACGAAATTTCGTTAGCAGCAAAGTGACATAAGAAAACTTTTTTTAAATTTTTTTTTACAGAAAAAAAGATGAAAAAAAAAGCGTGAGGTTCCCCCCAATTCATACCCGACCCTTTAGGTCTGGTACGAATTTTAAGGGGGAACCCCAGCCCCCAAAAATGGGGGGGAAACGTGGGGCCCCCCTAACAGTCCTAGCAGACCCTTGATCCGAGCACTGGCAGGGCAGGAAAGGGGGGGGGGCGATCAAGCTCCCCCTCCCTTAGAAAAACAAAAAACAAAGACTCAATGACACTGCACGCATTTCAGCGTCAATCACGATGCACGACCCCCGCCAAAATAAAAAAAGTCCCGCCGCACGACGACCACCCGAACCCGACAAAAACTCGCCGTAAAATGACATTCAGCCCAAATGTCAACAGATGGGCGGAGCGACCAACCAACCTGAACCTTACTGCTGACAGATTTATTTGGCATTTTCCAGGCTGCTGTAAGGAACTGTAGACCATCTTAAAGAGGACCTGAAGCTGTGCCCAGAAAAGGCAAGCAGAAGGCAAAGGAATGGGGACCAGTATTGCCTGTGGTCTCCTTGCAGCTGATCTTTTTTCCAGGACTGACTTACCACGCCTTGTTTTGCACTGTGTCTCTGTTTGGAGGCAGCCATCTTGGTGAAGGTTGGGCTTTGCTTCCTAATATCAGAGCTGTCGCCCGCCACCCGATGACTGGTGATCTGATACCTGGTGGGGAAAAATTCAAGAAACAGCAGGAGGTGGAAGAAACATAAATCCATGGGATTCATTTATTTTTAGTGTTATCTGGCGATCCTTTTTATTTTAGATTATTTGACTTACTCATGGAGTTTGTTACTTGATGGACGCAGTGACTGTTTCTCTTAACATGACATTTGCTAATTGTTTCTGGAGCAGTGCATGTTAATGTCTTTGTTATCGTTCAGCTTTCACGCTATCAAAGATGAGATGTTTCTGAGACAAACTCTCCATCGCCAGGCAATGAACCTTCATAAAGTGTCTGTCAGTTATATGGTATGTACTGCATTTATGTATACCCTTTTTCTTGGGGTCTGTCAACCCAAAATTAAAAAAAGGAGGATTTATAGTTTAATTGAAGATTTATGCAGTCCTGTTTTGCTCTGTATGAGGGTGTGGGATGGCACCAAAGTTGAGAACCAGGGATGGTGTTTGCTTGGGTTTGATTTTGTTTTGGAGATGTTTTGAATGTAGAGAATATTGGGTGGGAGGAATCTCATTTGACTACTCAAGAGACTGTCAGGGGTACTTGCTTTTTTTCAAATGTACATTGGGTATTGGTGGGTGAGGAGTACCATAGTTCTAATCAGAAGACTTTCAGTTATAAATCCAAATCTTATTTGTAAAATTATATAAACATCCAATGCATTACAGAGGTTTATAGGCTGTGGGAATCTAGTAACATGTTTCTATTCACATCTTCGATCTTAGACGTTCTCCTGTTATCCTTTTGTTTTTTTCTGCTCACCAATCTGTGGCTGTGTTAAATGCCTATAGCAGGCACTGTCAGAGATAAAAATTGTATTTCTAACAACTGGAGGTCTTCTTATTTTTTACTACTGCTCTCATCACCCACCGATTCCCAAGCTTTGAACCACGGACAGAAGTTTTGTGTGATGTTTATCAGACTCTGTGACTTAGGATATCCATAATTCACAGAGGTTAAAATGTAGACTGGAGACCAGATCTGACCACCCTCAGGTAGGCTCATATTAATGGATCTGCCTGCAGACCAGATCAAGGTGTATGCGACTCCAGAGTATCAGGAGCAGTCATTGGGAATGAGAATTAAATGTATACAGCATTTAAATACATAAATATATAGTTGAGTTCAACCAATTGTATTACCTGTGACAGTACTAGCACAGTTCTTAAACTGGAATCAAAGGGTCTGTCCGGCCAAAGTGATATTACAGCTAGCTGATGTCTCGTGGCTTTAATCACCCACTTATTTGTGATATCACTAGGGAATACCATGATTTTCTTGCTATAGTTCCCAGCAAGTTGGACTCTCTTCCTGCTCCACACTGAATGTTCCAGGTGGTTCCATCTCTTCTGTTTCATACTCCATATCTTAATTTTCCAAAATTGGCCAAAACTGTTATCAG
Source organism: Nanorana parkeri (assembly GCF_000935625.1). Classification (NCBI taxonomy): domain Eukaryota; kingdom Metazoa; phylum Chordata; class Amphibia; order Anura; family Dicroglossidae; genus Nanorana; species Nanorana parkeri. Next base: position 1,334,899 of record NW_017306581.1, read on the forward strand.
AGGGATGACCCTTTCATTTAAGACTCTTTGATAAAGCATAATTCTGTTTTACTATATACTGTTTTATGAACTTATGAGACTGGAATGTTCTCTAATGTGACTGTCCATGGGGTGTGAATGTCATTGCAGTAATCCATAGTACATAATATGTTATCATCTTATGTTCAGACAGATGGTACATTGGGATCCCTGCCTCCTGATCTACCTGTACGGAATAATTTCTATCCCCTTAGCTTACCTCTGGTAGGTATATTGGATAAATATTTTTGACTTACATTTGAGGGGAGTAAAAGTTAACCTATCTATCATGTCTAGCCCCAAATAGGAGCAAAGCCACCTTCTGCTATACATATGAATTCTGTTGACAACGTAGACGCTTTTGAGCAGGACAAATACGTGGAGAATGGTAAGGTTTGCACTTAATATATGTTGTGACATGATAATGTGCACTTATGCAGCCTGTAAGATATTACCCAATGTACCCTATTGGAGCTGTAGCTCCATTATCCTCAGTCAATACTCCACTTCCTGATGGCCAGTTGCCTGAAGGTATGTGGAGCCTTCTGAGGTGGGCATGTGTCTAGCCATCTGAGTCTGTGTCTGTAATCATCAGCCAGTATGTGTCTTTTGTCCCAGTCTATGTAAAATAGGTTTTGGTCTATATGAAGAGTAACTCACCCCTCTAATAAATGTTGATTGTGATAAGACGCAAGTTGTATGTGATACGATTACATGCGGTTTGGAATAGATGACTATTTCTGAATGCAAGATAGATGTGTATTTAAACTATATGTAATCATATCACATACGATTACATGCAGACTGATGCTTACAGATGCAGCAGCTATCACCTGGTCACTTAAATGGGTGATAGTAGCCACATCTAAATGAGAGATTTGGGATACCTTCTGCAGGAATCCCGAAATACAAAGCGTGAATGATGCCTAAGAGTAAGAGAAGGGCTGAAATACTTTTCCTGGGGAAAATTTAACAGGCTCAGTCTAGTAATGTTCACATAAATTAGAACCCTAAACATTGGCCACATGATCTCTGCTAGGGTGCTACTTATTTGGACAAGTCTTTAAAGAAATTCTAAAGCCATAAATACTCAGGAGTGCTGATTAAATTAAATATGCTATATGGCCTGTCATCTGTATTAGTGGAATGCATGGGACTCATAACACATACAAAGTAAACCCCTTCTTGCCTTTTCAATGACAATATGAATGAATAGCCAAATCAACAGTTTTCCCAATAAATTAGTGATACGGGGCCCTTCAGATGGTTGAAAGCAATTTTTAGAGTAGTATCATATTGGACTCTTGATCAGGGATGGGATTGGCCCAGTAATAATTACCACAACTTAATCACAGAAATTATAAAATAGTAAATTAGCGTTTTGCATTTGTTTGCCTTTTTTCCATTTTCATGGTATTTGAAAGCATTCAAATTCTTTTATAACAAGTTAAAAGCACATTTAACCTTTCTCCAAAAAACCTAAATATATTAGCACTCATCGAAATGTTGTAATATATGAAACATGTGCAATGTGGCAAAAACAAAGGTTTTTTACCTTCTTTTTTTTGTTTGTGGTATTTAGCTGTTTGACTGGAGTTCTACTTTTGAGATATTTCTGTTTGGCCTATTACTTTTTCTTGTTTTATATTATTACCGTACAGCAAGTCAATTGTGTGTTGAATCATTCTCCGTAATATTAAATAAATTAGAAATTCAGTAGAG
>NW_017306581.1:1336656-1378084 GCF_000935625.1 Nanorana parkeri
GCAGCAAACTCTGGAAGACACGATAAAATATTGAGTTTCTCAAGCTCCTACCAAAATCTGAAATATCACTTCTGGTTGTTCTCCTCCTTTACTCTAAATTGACTAGTCGGATATATTTCCTGACTGTTTAAGGCACTTTCATAAATCCTGCAAAGCACCGAATTATGTGTGCCATATGTAACTATGCTTTGGTCAATATGATAATGATAACAGTGAAATAATGTATCTCTTGTATCCTTGTATAGGGACAACCGTACGCTAGAGCAGGAATTAATTATAAATTCTCTTTGCTTCACTGAGCAATTAGCCCCCACAATAACATTCTGTAATACAGATGATTCGGATTTACTGTTAGCGGCATCATCAGGGAGCTGGAGATTATGCAAATAGAGTTGTGTATGAAAATATGTACTGTGGTAACCATACTGCATGAAGTCCTTCCAGCTACTGTAAAACACCTGGTATAGATATCGTTGTTATACAGTATTATGCCCCTTCTTGTCTGTGCTTCTTCCTCTGAGTGTATATTGAATGAAAAATCTACACTGGTTCTACAGTCTGAGCGATATACTGAAAAACTTTGAAGGGAATTTATGAAAACTAGAGCAGACATAAACTGGAGCAGATGTGCATGGCAACCAATCAGCTTCTCTCTTTAATTTTCAAATCTTAACTGAACAAACTAAAAAGCGAAGCTGATTGTTTGCCATGCACATCTGCTCCAGTTTTTGTCTGCTCCAGTTTTGTTAAATTCTCCTTTTTAACTATTACCTTTTTATTGTAAGTCCCACTTTCATGATGCTACCATTTCAAAGTCAGTTGTTGATTGGCAAAAGTTGCACGTACCTTTCGTACTGTAGGGGGAGCTTAAAGAGAACCAGTCCTGACTGGGCTCATACAGGAATTTGAATATTCAGATTCTTGCATAAGTCCAACTGTGATTAATACAAACACACCAGTATGCCCAATGCACACCTTTCCATTATCGTAGGGTGCTGAAATGGTCTGTGAATGGCACCACATTCATTAAAGCAATTGGTCCAGGATCGGACTCTATATAGCCAACCTTATGATGTCTATAAACAGGCAGATAACTCTCCTTGAGACTGACGCACATGAATCGACTCCTCAACAGACCCACTGCAGTTCTTGCCGAACGCATTGTAATTTGGATCCTTCAGTTTGAAGGAATGGCTCCACTCACAGTGAAATTTGGCAACAAGTTGGACAATCACTTCTTTTCGCTATCTTTTCGATAACAAACACAGTCTACCAGATTAAAAATAATATCATAATCAAAAAGAGAATTTCAAAATTGGAAGATTGTCTTGCCTTTTGGGCAGCTAGTCTGCTAAGCTCTTTCCAGCTTCACATATTATCAGAGGGAATGTGCTAAGAAAGGGAAAACAATGTAATCTGTTGGGATAATATGTGTGACTTCTGTGCATCAGATACCTGTGTTTGAGCTTTCTTTTGTTGACAAGCAGGTAAAGGATTGCTGTGACTTCAGAGCTTTATCTTCAACATTTGTGTCTTGCCTGCTCATTAAGAAGAGTCTTAATGATGTGTGTCAACAGTGCCAAATTACAGGACTGTGAGAAAGGTCCTCTTGAATACATAGACTCAAGTTAAACTAGATAAATGGTTCCCCAGTACAATATGAGTCTTGAAGAAGGCATTTCTGTTGCTAGACATAGACTTTAAAGGAGCCTATATGCATGGTTATTATCAGCCAAACAATGTTGTTTATAGCTACTTAAACACAGGGCGATCAGACTGCAATACACTTCTCCATCCCTAGTAGCCCAGTCTACTTCAGATTTGTCTTTAGGAGCGGTTTCGTGCGCCCGGGATAGTGCGACGATCCAGCGACGGTAGCGCAACCTTCACCGTCACGCTGCATTAAAAAATAGAAAAATCGTGCAACATCCGCCGAAAAAATGGTCCTACTTGCGACCGCGATGGGCGACATGGAGCTGTACATTAAGACAGCTTCATTGAAAGTCATTGGCCGGCGACTTCTCGCGATATTGCGCGGCACAAATCTGCGATATTGCGGTGGAAATCGTGCGCCAATCCGCTCAGTGTGAACGGGGCCTAAATTGTCAAGGGAAGTTTAAAAGGTGAGTGACGTGGCTACTGTGTGCCCGGAAGTTGTCTGTATAAGACCTTGGAATGGAGCTGCCACATGATCTTCCTTTCTCTTTGTATGCGATCCCGCAAAATCTCTGTTTACACTGGGGGAGCAGTAGGACTACTGCCCAATGATCCAGAATGCTCTGTTAACCTATAAACATTGCTCAGCCTGGCTTTCATGTACTTCCTATGAGAACAAGGGTTGGGGAGTGAATGGCTTGCGCAGGGCTACGAGAAGAGGAACAGTAGCGATTAAGATGGGTTTTTTATCCTTCCAGATCAAGCAGATCTTTCAGCTCCTTTCATTCCTGGTTATTGTCTGCAGCCACCCTTATTCAAATACATTGTCTATTCATCTTCATTACTTCAGGCTCAGGCAGTTGTATTTGAACATCAGTTTGGTAGCTCTGGTATGGTGTGTAGCTTAAAACAAAACACCCTGATTTATGTCTTACCCTTTAATTATTATTATAAACCGCCTATAAAAAGTATTCACTTCCAAGTTAATTAAATTGTTCATTTTAAACACTTTGCAGAGATCTTTTGTCACTTTGACATTAAAGAGTATATTTTATTTAGTGTAACAATAATCCACTGTGCTTCAATGTTTAATGCAAATACAACAAAAAACTTCCAATGGAATGAATACTTTTTATAGACCCTGCAAATATTGTTGCTATGCTTCTTTTAGGGATATTATTTGCAATCAGCTCAGTAAACACCATCATCAGATTTACACTGCCCTGACAGACAGCACAACCAGGTTGCTGACATCACATTTCTTTACTGCAGTGAAGCAATACAGCTTGATAACTTCCACGCCCCTGGCCCGTGTTTGCACCATGAAGCATCAGCACCTTGATGAGGTCAGCTTTCTCTTCTCTTTTCTTGTCAGCATTTTCTCTGTCAGCACAATGCTGGCTTCTGATTGGCTCCAAGTGCTAGCCCTCCTGAATGCTGCTCTACAGAGGTTTACAAGAGGCTTATATAAAAACATACTTAGGTACTTACAAAAGTTGCATTTAAAACTCTATGCTGTTGATTTACTAAAGTAGCAGAGCATGTTCACTATCCAAGGGAGTTTTTATTTAGCTTAGTAAATGTGTGGAAACCCCCATTTAATAAATGCTTAGCTCTATTAAAGAAGAACGCCAGCTTTTTATAATGGACCTGCAATAGACATGATGATGTCAGCCGTCCTTAGACTGCTGTAGGCCTGGGAAGAAGAGGTTGCGCTGAGGGTGCGCCAATCCGCTCAGTGTGAACGGGGCCTAAATTGTCAAGGGAAGTTTAAAAGGTGAGTGACGTGGCTACTGTGTGCCCGGAAGTTGTCTGTATAAGACCTTGGAATGGAGCTGCCACATGATCTTCCTTTCTCTTTGTATGCGATCCCGCAAAATCTCTGTTTACACTGGGGGAGCAGTAGGACTACTGCCCAATGATCCAGAATGCTCTGTTAACCTATAAACATTGCTCAGCCTGGCTTTCATGTACTTCCTATGAGAACAAGGGTTGGGGAGTGAATGGCTTGCGCAGGGCTACGAGAAGAGGAACAGTAGCGATTAAACTGCTGTAGGCCTGGAAGAAGAGGTTGCGCTGACCGGTCTAGAAGCCCAGCGGGACTGAGGATAAGATGAATGTGTTTTCCTTATTTGCGCCTCCAAAACAAGCACTTAACCCTTGAATGCAGGTTTTTTTTTTAAATAATGTATTGCAGGTTAAAACCCAAATAAACGTATAGTTTAAATCAGTGAAATACATTCCAGGTACATCAAAACAAAAGGTGTGCAAAGTATTAAAGTTCACTTTCTTTAGACACATCCCCCGGCTAAGTCAGAGCTATAGCTCTGCAATCAGCATTGCAATCGCTCTAGCTGGGACATACCTTTGCAGGGAGACCACTGCTTCCACACAGAGAGCAATAGTTCTTCTCTATAGCATGCTGGCAGGGGACAGGCTCAGGGTATGGCTGCTTTTTACAAAAAGAACTTAAGACTTTGCACTCTTTTTATTTTGATGCACCTGGATTGCATTTAGCTGATTTAAACTGAAAGTTCAGTTGGGCTTCAATTATTTTGTAGGGCTGCCAGACCTTTACTTAAGTTCTGCTTTGTAGCAGGCAAATTGTGTTTGCTTATATAATTGTCTAATGAATAAATATTATAGTAGTCATGCTGTATTTAACATTTAAAAATGACATCCCTTGCGTCTCTTCTTTTGGTAGTACCGGAGAAAATATTCAATCCCCATATTCTCGTCCAAAAGTCTAATCTTGCTTTCCAGCTGTGCTTCTGCAATAAACTGTCCCAAAGTGTGACCAAAGACATTAGTGTAGTTAAAGTATAATTAAATATATCTGTGGCCTAACACTCACCCCTCTCTTAAATTAAATATTTCCTTTCATATAAACGATGAGTTAATCAGACTAATCTGACACTTGACATGAGCTTTCCTAAATATCTTCACTCAATGAACCAGCGAACCCCTTGACTTAAAATTTCTTTGTCCGCTGTATTAAAATCCACAAGGGCCTCTTTGTTGACATGTACTTTAGGGGTTTTGTCCACCCCTTTCCCTGTCCCTTATTCATAGGGGACGCAGACACAGTCAAGCTTACATTGTTGTCCATGTAATAATACTAGTGACTCTTTAAATGGGTTTTTTTTTTATTCACACTTTACCATTAAAAGGCAGAAAAGGCCCTTTGGCCGTGGCCATACAAGCATAATAAATTGTATATGTTTGCAATGCTGAATGCACTTGGTCCATATGCTGCACTGCATAGCTACATGAATAAGCATTTACCAAATCAGCCCCAGCACATTAAACAGAAAAAAGCAATCTTTATTCATGGTAACTTATCAGTTTCAATTAATCAACCCCAACAATGGAATTTCTGATGTGCTTTAGCGACTTGAAAGCAATAGGTCATCTCCAGGGCAGGCTTGTTGGGTCTTTGTGTCTTGAGATTCGAACAAAGACACTTGCGGCGATGTAATGAGCACAGTTTCTCAAGATTCTAGAAGTAGTAATCTTTTGAGATTTAATACGATCGGAAAATTTTAGATTGTTTGATTTCTCATTCTTTAGGGTTTGCTGAAGTTTGTTTGAATGTTAGATCTAAAATGACTAAGGGAGGCCTGTTCTTTGAAAAGGGAGTTAGATATAAGCTTGACCATCCATTCATTGCTAGTGTGCTGCTATGTGAATGAGCATTGTGTAAGGCCATTCCAGTGGTATTGAAAAGAGCTAACCATTGGCTTGATTTGGTTACACGCTTTAGCAAAGAGCTCCCTCCTACGGTCCCTGACCTGTTTAGAAGAGGCCAGCTAAGTGTCATGTCGCCCCTCCCAAAGGGGAGTATCTGCATTCATTTCATCCGCATAAAAAATCATTGGGGAAGGGAAGATTAGTGCTTTTCAATTGCAATTTATAGTAGTTTACAAAAACATTCACATTGTTAGCACAGAAAACATGGGGAGTGTTTCATCCCAAATTGCATTACCTGTGAAATGTCATTAGCCTTCCCGAGCATTGTTAGGTTAATTTTTATACATTTTTAGAAGCTATAAATGCAACCTTCAAATTAGTTGTATTTTGCAATTAATCTATCAAATTTTACAAAAAAACATAATTTTATTTGTTCTTTTCATAATTGGGTGCAGCTGGAGGTTCCCAAACACTGTTTGTATAACTCATATTTAAAAAAAAGTGAACCTTAGATGAATGACATTTAGTTTGCCAATACTCAGTGTGCTATAAACACTTGGGTTTTTTTTGCTTTTTTTTTTTAAAGAAAGTACTAATTTCATTTTTTTTATCCTTTCCATCCTTGCTTCTAAGTGCTGCTGATCTCCTGCTGCCTCTCTGCAGGCACTTCTTGTCTACATGCATGCACATAAGCAATGGCTGCTTGGTGTTTCTCAAAGTGAGTTTTCTGGCGGGGACAACAATTGGCCAAGGATGCGTAACGTGTGTTGAAACAGAGACTTGTCTCCATCGGAAACCTGTGCGACAGGGTGCCAACACACAAGTCTAATTTGGTGGCGACAGGGATAGAGCGTTGTCACCCTAAACAATGACTTCATGACAGGATCACCATAAATTATTTTAATTAAGGATGCAGATTAATGCTCACAGGTTGTTCCATTGCGGTGTGTTACAGCGAGCAAGTTAATGTGCTGTGTTTTGTGTCCCTAAAGGAAGTGCTTTTGTAAATAATGGGCTGTCAGTACACAGCAATGGAAGGGAAACCCGAACTGCACCCTTTTTATTTAATGCAGAGTACAACAATGCACAGCATGTGTGTTGTAGGGCACTGCAATATGGTCCATTAGCACCTATTGTACTTATGTGTTCTAAAGGAACGGTATCGTAATGTACGACACACAGCACCATTTGTTACCATGGATTGCGGTAAATGTGTGATTTATCACAACATGTAGGGATGAAGCCAGCCTTAAAGATATTGAAAATAACTTTTGAAATTACATTAACGCCTTAAAGCCATATGAGATTTTACTGACTTCGGTTTACATTTACTTTAACATTATTCAGTTTATCTAATGTACTTTAGGAAACATACTGACTTACTTAAAGCAGGTCTGTCACTTCTGAAGTTCACGTTATTATAGAGCACATGTTTATTCTTTATTATTGTGCTGTCTTTGCTTAGTGATGATTTGAAGAATATCAGTTGTTTTGTCCTTTTTCTATATAAAGGATTAGTATATACCTTGATGACAACATTTCGTTAAAGGATAAGTGAACTTTAAAGCAAATCATAGGCCATTCTATTCCTTCACAAAAGCATACCTACCTTGATCCGATGGCTGAGACCTCCTGGTGTTGGTTTACATTACACATTTTCAATATCCTGACTGCACCTACACAGTAGCTCCCCATAGACTTCTATGGGGTTGCATTATGAGCATATCCGGGCTCAAGAGAGAGCCCCTAGGAGGTCTATGGGAATCTACTTCTTACACATGGCCGGGATTTTTTACCTCTTTGGATTAGCACTGCTCTTATTGCATGCATCTCTCTGAAGTTTGCCTTGAAAAATAGACTAGAAAAAAATAATGGCATGCGTAGTACTCACATACTGAAATAATACTCTTTATTCTTGTTTTGGTGTCTTAGGGTTTTATATGTGTGTGATTTTTTTCACTTCCCTTTCCATTGGACAATCCTTTTTGGTCACAGCAAGAGACATGTCTAGACACTTGCTTATTGTCCCTCAGAGCTAAGTCAATAAAGCATGCTCAGAGGGAATTCATCAAAGGTTTTTACGCCTGCTTAGTGACCATTTGAACCAGTTGCTCCAGTACTTTAGTGTTTGTGTGAAGTAGTGGCCAGTTCTCAAGCCTTGACCTGACTTAAAATACCCCAATGACCCATATAGATAAGAACCTAAAGAAGGATGATTTGGTAAAATAAAGGTCATTTTTTTTAGGATAGCCAAAATAACTTCTGCTTGTTTAGGCATTCAGATATATGACAGGGAATTTCTAAATGTTCGTCTTAAATTCCCATGCAAATTATTGAATGTTTAATTGATCAAAAGGGCAGTTCCCTGTAATAGAAGAGGTACTGGAGGTAGTTTCTACCTTTTCTGACCTTTACAATGCCATGTGGTGATAGCATATGTTGGTTCTACCTTAACTCTTACCTGGTTGTCTTAGTTGGGTCATAGGGATACATCTACACATCCAGTAGTCAAGAAGACTCAGAGATTGTGGTTTGGTAAGGTACTCTATATGGCTAAAAGTTTGTAGACACCTAACCATCACACCTACTTGAATAACTAAACGTACGTGAACAACTTTCTAAATGATTGAGTTCAGGTATTTATAGCATAAAAAGCCATTTTAGACTATTTGGGCACTTCCAACCTTGTGGCAAGTGCTTTGGGAAGACCCTTTTTAGTTCCAGCTGTGTCTTTGTGTAAAAAGCCAGCTCCATAAAGATATGGTTTGATGTAGAAGATAGTTTGGTGTAGAAGATCTCAAGTAGGTTGCAGAGAGATTTGACCTCAACCCTATTGAACACCTTTTTGATGCATTGGAAATCTGATTGTGAGCCAGATCCTCTTTTCCAGCTTCAGTGCCTTGCCTCACAAATGCACAAATTCCCCCAAACACACTCCAAAATCTTGTGGAAAGCCTAGTGGCTGTAATAGCCACAAAGGTGAGAGGAACCTCCTTATTAAGGGCCGTGATTTTGAAATGGAATGTCCAATATGCTTATATAGGTATGGTGGTCAGGTGTACACACAATTTTCATCTTTTACTGTAATTCCTATTCTTATCTGTTCATCAATCAGTGTGCATTTCAGCTTCAACATTTTAGAGAGCAGGGATTGTGAGCATTGTTGATAGAAGCTCAGTAGTTGTATCTGTGCAAGGAGCATGTTGGATCATTGGACATAGACCGCTACTGATACACAGACCTCAACGGTCCAGATCTCCAGCTAGCTGTCAGGGAAGAAGAATTTGGCATAGTGTTGAAGCACTATTACAAAAAAAAAAAAGCTATACCAACAAATACTTTACTTTTTATGCAGCCTGACCTTATAGCACAATAAAAAAATAAAGCTACAATTTGGCTTTAAATTAGAAAATGCTTCATTGTTTATTCCACATTTTTCTAATGAGAGAACGCAAAACTGTATAGCGTAGATGTTTTGAAACTTGCTAGTACTCCTCCTTATGTAAGCACAGAAGATGAGGATGACAAGGACGTAACCTTTCCTTTTTGGATGAGTTTGTGCCTGAGGAGCCGGTCCTTATTGACATAGTGCATACATGTCTAGAACTGAAGCAGCCTGTGTCTGAATTTTTTTAAGTTACCAGTCTGGGCTCCTTTAAAAGCCCCCAGCATGCTTAAACTGTCCCAGAACACTCACTACTGAAACCTGTTGTGTATGGTAACTGGCCCAATCTTCATAAGTTATTGAATCCTCCCAAGCGTTTTCCTCAGCAATACCCCATTAAGGAGGAGTTTCCTAACAAGTGGGCCATTCCTGTTGTGGATCCAGCCATTTCTTGTCTTAACGAGACTCTGGCTGTTGTGTAAATAAAATAAGCTTGAGCATGTTCACTTGAATGTTGATGCCTTATATGTATCTCTTCCAGATCTGTGCAGTAATCCAGCATAAAACAATGTATGCACTTTGCCTCTGTGCAGGGGCTTCCTGTAATACAGACCAGTCACTGCTGCTCTCTCTTCTTGTGCAGGATGACTGGCCTTGTATCCACGCCCTCCTCTAGTTTTCTGCAGGCAGCCAGTAGTGGGTGAACCTGCTGGGCCCCTCCCACAGCTCTGCTCTTTGCAGATGCTTTTTGCAGCACAGTGATAATGTCATCACCAAATATACAAGGAAATATCTTATTATGTTCAGGAAAAAACAATACATTTTCGAAAACAATTTTTACACAGCTAACTATTGCATAATAATATTCTGTGTACTCCCTTCGAGCCTCCAAGTCGAGCTTTAAGCTGGCCATACGCTGGTCGAATTTTTGGCCTAGTTCTGCTGAGTCAGCCAAAATTTGACCAGTGTGTAGCCCAGTTGCCACACTTCCGCCTGACAAATGACAATTTTTAAATTGACTTTGGTCAAATGACCGGGTCTTAACATCCTTGATCGAACAGACTGCATTAAGCTGCAGCTACAGTTTGAGTATTCTAAATCCACGTAAGCATTTTTTTTTAGCTTAATCGGTGCACAGTACAGCGCTAAAAGCCTCTCAGTGTTACACCCAAAAATGTGGTGTTAAGTTCAAAAATGCAATAACGTATCAAACATAATATTCACAATAAAATATCCAGAAAACGGATCTCTGTGTGAGTGAATAATTGTGAAAAAATGCACACCATGTGACAAATATATACATGCAAAAACATCCACAATGCAAACTATATATCTGAATCAATCAAATGCAATGTCTGTTTAGACCTCTCTCAGAGGAAAAAACAGGTGTGCAAGTGAATGTGTATAAACCAACATAATTTTAAGTCAAAAATATATATACATATAAAATAAATTATTGAAACATGAAGTGAAAAAAATATGCAACACAAAATGTTGTTCCAATGTGACAACAAGGCAGTTCCAAATGTGAGGAAAAGTCCTTTAAATCTAATGTGAAAAAGGAATCCAAATGAGAAAAAACGAAACCAAAAAAAAGAGCAACAAACTCTGTTTTTTTCAAAAACAAAACCAAATAGTGAAGTCAAAAGTGTTTCCAAGAAGACAATACTCCTGTGATGTAATAAACGGAACGGAATCCCCTCTAGGGTATGCACTCGTCAAACGTAAGATGCTGTTAGGCAGTGTACCTCGCCGAGGTGGAAGCCGGAGCTCACCGTCCTATCCTCCTCGAAGTCCGCCGTAATCTTGTGATTATCTCCCGAACAAGGCCAAAATATGCAGTGGAGATCCCAGAGTAAATTCAGACTGCTGAAAGAGCATCCCAAGTCCTTTTTGAGGGGAGGTTTTTTCGTTTTTTGATTAGCCCTGTGATTACACTTCACTGATGACACAGTCACAAGTCTAGTCCCTTTGCTTGGACAGCCCAGCACTGCATTCTTTAACTCAACTTCAGCTCTGCAAACTACCAGGAAGTTCTGCTGGCGGGTATTTTATTGTGAATATTATGTTTGATACTTCTTTGCATTTTTGAATTTAACACCACATTTTTGGGTGTAACACTGAGAGGCTTTTAACTCTGTACTGTGCACCGATTAACCTATAAGGCTCACCGCCTGAGTTTAGCAGCTTCTAGCTAGTCCGGTTTTTCTTCTTCCATAAGCACAGGTTTCGTTTAATCATTTTTTTTAGCTTGCAAAAAGGTAGAAAAAACTACCAGTGTATAGCCTTAGTCTCCTTTTCATATGTTTTTGTCAGAAACAACTTAGTATTCCATTGTATAAAACTTATTTACACAGCTCAATATCTCAAACTAAGATATAACTACACAAGTGAATGTCATATCTTGGTGACTCATTCCTTAATGGATTGCTCTGTCTGCCGACCATGAAGTGGGTTGCTATTGGTGTACTGAGAGACTCTTCCAATTAGAAGCTTGTCATCTGACTTATTAAATAGTGAGTGAAAGTGTATATAAACCCTAACAATTAACTTTTCCTATTAGCTCCCTTTTTTTCTGTTAAATATACTTTTTAAAGCCTGCTAACTTTTTACGAAGAGGTAAGTAGAGATCTGGATGGAGGGAGGCCGGTGGATGTGGTATACTTGGACTTTACTAAAGCATTTGACACAGTACCACATAAACGTTTACTATACAAGCTGAGGTCTAAGGGCATAGACAAATTATTGTGTACATGGATAGAAAACTGGCTACAGGAACGGGTACAAAGAGTATCGATAAATGGCACCTTCTCGGATTGGGCTAGGGTCATGAGCGGCGTTCCGCAGGGGTCTGTGCTGGGCCCCATGCTGTTGAATCTATTAATTAACGTTATTGGAGAGGGGGTAAACAGCCACGTTTCAGTGTTTGCTGATGATACCAAAATCAGGAGGGGAATAGGCACTGAATCTGACGCTATAACATTACAGGGGGATCTGGATAAAATAGGGGAGTGGGCAACCACATGGCAGATGAGGTTTAATGTAGATAAATGTAGAGTTGTGCACTTTGGGGTTAAAAACAAGAAAACGGATTACACATTAATGGGAGCTCCCCTCGGAAAGTCCGAAAGGGAAACAGATTTGGGGGTCATTGTAGACCACAGGCTGAATAATAGCTCGCAGTCTCAGGCTGCGGTAAACAAAGCAAGTAGAGTAATTTCCTGTATTAAGAGGGGAATGTTTGCAGGGAGAAGTCCGTAATTGTGCCACTTTATAGATCACTGGTTCGGCCTCATCTGAAGTATGCGGTCCAGTTTTGGGCACCAGTGAACAGAGGGGATGTCCTTGAACTGGAAAGAGTCCAGAGGAGGGCAACCAAACTCATATGGAGGACCTGAGTTATGAGAACAGGCTACTAAAATTAAACATGTTCTCCTTGGAAGTAAGGAGATTAAGGGGGGGACATGATTTTCATGTATAAAATGTTTACCAGCAATAGCAAGGACGAGAGGCCACCACTTAAAATTGGCAGAGAAAAAATTTCAGTGCAAGGGGCGAAGGGGTTTCTTCTTAGATCGGTCAAGGTCTGGAACTCGCTGCCACATGCTGTGATTTCGGCTGAGAGTGTGGAATCATTCAAGAGGCGACTGGACGATTTCCTCAGGGACCGTATACAGGGGTACAAGTACTCTTAAGAATGAGAACACACAGGGACCTATACATACTACACACCAATAGGACCATACACACATAAACAAATAGGGTGGACTTGATGGACATATGCCTTTATTCAACCTCAAATACTATGTAACTATGTAAAAGCATTTTGTAAAATCTGCTTGACGGAAATCCATTGAGCTATTAGGTTCCTGTGCAAATCTCAAATGGTGTTATCAGCTCTGCCCAGTTCACCTCTGTAAACTATAGAACACCGTCTCTATGTTATGGAGATGAGGCCAGGCGTAGTCTTAACAAACTTCCTGTTTTAGGGGTGACAATGCTGCTCTTCCATAGATACAGCACAGTGAGTGGATGTTGTCACCCTAGGACAGGAAGTGTGTTACTACCAGGATCACCTAGTGAAAATAAAGACAAAACATCAAAAATGAAAACTGATGCAGCCACCACATCTAAGGATTGGTACGCAGGAATATATTACATTTTTGTTGTTGGGTTTAGATAAATTTTATGGTTATTTTGGGTGTTTAGATTCCCTTTCTTGGATATTTGATATTAAAGGAAGTTGGGAAACAGCTATTTGGAATCAGGTGGACTTAACATATTATGCTCTGCAAACTGCCATTGCCAGCACAAGAGATGCACCGGTACCGCTATAGGTGCCAGTGCCGAGTATTTGGGCAAGTGCTCATGCTCACCCAAATGCTCCGATACCGGAACTTCCAGTCAGAGGAAGTGCTATGAGGGAGCGTGGAGCCAGCTTCAGGGCCAATCAGGAAGCCAGGCGGCACCTCATGACCCGCCCCACAGATTCCTGATTGGGTAAGGAGTCGGCTTCACTCGTCGCTAGGCAGCCTGACTTCCTGACCAATCAGGTAGCCGGCGACACGTCATTATCCACCTCCCGTCTTCTTGATTAGCTAGGAAGCCAGCTTCATGCTGCCTAGCGACACTGTGAGGCAGCCTGGCTTTCCGACCAATCAAGAAGCTGGGTGGCGGGTCATGACCTGATTGGTCAGGCAGCCTCGCAGTGTCGCGAGGGAGTGTAAAGCCAGTGTTCTTTGGATAGAACACCGGCTTCCCAGGCTATCGGGAAGCCTACAGCCCGGCTTCCTGATAAGCCGGGCCCACAGTACCTCGGGATGCCGTTATCTCTACTTGGTATCCGTGTGTACCGAAAAGAAATATCAGTGCTCATACTCGATACTGAAAAACCAGTATTAGTGCATCCCTAGCCAGCAACCCTTCTCTCTTCTAGTCTCACCCCCTTCCCTTTTCCTCCTCCATTACCAATATTCTTACTATCAGTTGGTAGCACTCATTTGCTTTGTACTGTATTGTTGCCTCTCTTCATAGGAAAGAACAAATGTGTCACAAGATTTCTATATTGCCTGGCAAATTAATTTCTTAAATATATCTGATAACACCACAACAGTATAAACAGTCAAGGCATGAGGCAATATAATTAAAGAAAATTCCAGTAGACTCCGAATTGTTTTCATTATAAATGTTTAAAATGACAGTTTTATAATTAGGGATGAGCAGAGTGATTTCTGCTAAACTGATTTTGTGGCAGAATCACCAGAAGCTCTGAATTATATTGGTCTGTGTAGGTAAGTTATGCAGCTCAGTGTACATCCTCGGCATACCTTGGTGCCTGTATAAATTAACTCCTGTGAGCATGTGCAGAAGTTACATCATCCTAGGTCAGCCAATCAAAATGGGCAAAGATGCAGAACCCGGAATAAGACCAAGCACGCATCTGTGCCAGTGAGAAAGCTTGCACATGTTACATCACTGGAGAGGAGGTGAGTATTGAATAGTATACTGTAGTTCCAATTTAGAAGACCCTGTATTAACCAGAGCCTGCCGATCGTGTATATCTGCTGGCTGCGTGCCCCCCCTCGACTGCTACCGCCACCCCCCTCCGCTGCCCCATCTGCGGCCCGGGACCGGCTCGGGAGGGCGTCAGGAGGAAGAGGGAGGGAGATCAGCTCCTTACTGATCTCCCCCCGTGCTGTGAATGCAGAAGTGATGTGTATTACATCACTTCCGCATTCACCTGTCAGTCATCTGGCTGCTATAGCCAGAGAAAAGAAGCTGATGAAGCAGATCTCTGCTTCATCAGCTTCTTTTGGGGTCCCCAGGTGACATTAGGGGTCCTAGAGACCCCTAATGTCTCCATAAAGAGGACCTGTCAGTGTACCTGTGCTATTATATAGGGGAGTTTTTGAGGTTTCACACGCGCACGCAATTTTAAGGCTTGACATGTTTGGTGTCTTTGTACCCGACCTGACCCCGTCTTTTATATTTTACAAAACAATTGGGTAATAATAAATGTTTTATCATTTAATATACGGGAAATATAGTTTTTTTTTTTAATTTCGGTAATTTTTCTTTAATATAGTAAAAAATATAACCCGCAGTGGTGAATAAATACCACCAAAAGAAATCTCAATCTGTCCCTAAAAAATGGTATAAAATTCATTTCAGTACAGCATTGCATGACGGAATAAATGTCAGTCAAAGTACCGCAGCGCTGAATACTGAAAAATGGCCTGGATGGGAAGGGGGTTTAACACCGCGGACTTCAACTGGTTAAAGCATTTATGAAATTTTACTGACTGAATTTAGATCTAATTTAAGCATCTCTTTGCAATGAAAGCTAATTGCATAATAATGTATGTTTAATGCAAGTTTATGTGTTTTGACGCCCACATAGGGCGAAAACACATATAAGCCTTATGCAGTATTGCATGCCAAAAAATGAGCATTACTGCATATGCATATGTGTGAAAAGGATATTGTTCTCCTGGAGCACTACAATGCAGGAAAAATGTAAATACTGGAGTGCTGAGTTGGTCATACACTGTTAGAATTTCTTTTTTATGTTTGTTCGAAATCACCAGAGCATTTGATCTTACCAACTAATTTTGTTTAAAAACCCTTACAAATTCCACCCAGACTGACTACTTGATTGGAATTCCAGACTTATTAAACAGGTTTCTTTTGTGCCTAGCACATGCGCATTACAATATGTAAAATGTTTCTGAATGAAAATCACATTCACTATTAGAATTTCATTTGATCAGAAACAAGAAACTATTTCCATCCCACTCATTCAATTTTCCTTGTCACTATGGTCGGAAATGAATGTCAATTAGCTCCCACTAACCATTAGAACCCACTAACCAAACATTAACGTTCCAAAAACAATTTTTTTTTAACTGAATGTTATTGGTGTATGGCCAGCTTTAGACTGGCCAAAGACATGACCAGCGTATGTAAGCTTATCTTGGCTGCTTGGGGCCCCATGGCCATTAGCTCATTGTCCGATCCAGCTAAATATAGCACAATCAGAAGATTTTCATCTAATTTTATTAGCACTTTTCCAGTACTGAAAAAGCATGAAAATCTGTGTCCTGCATCGCATGAAACTTCTTGAGATGGTGAGAGGTTTCACAGGGACAACCAATCACAATTCATCTTTGTTTAAATTTGTTGTTGCCGTTAGGAGAATGAAAGCCAGCACCCGCTTAGTTGTCTGTATGGAAGTGAGCCCTCACATGCAGTCATTGAGAACTCTTGACTGTTTAACATGCAAATACTCCAGTGCTAACAAGACCCCAGTGACAATCATAGCAGTGTTATTACAGATTACCTTCAGTTAGGAGACCATCATTTATTCCGTTTTTATTTCTGCCCAGTGTAGAAATTGTTAATCCTTTTAGCCTGTACTAAGGCATGCAGAGAGAGCATGTCCACTTAAAGCCGACACAACAAGGGATTTTACTAATCAGATAAAACGCCGGAGCCCAGCGCAGCAAAGATTGACAGTTGGATTATTCAGTGGCAGCAACTTGTAACTGTTGCCTGTTATTTTAGAATTGCAGGTGGTATCAGACACTGATGAGGACATGGAAGGAGTTCCGCCTCTGCCGCCTCCACCTTCTGAAACGATCATGGACAACAGCGAGCAGGAAACAAAGTATCGCTCTCTCTGCAAAGTCTAACACAGTGAAGTTTGGGATCTGTGCTTAAAACATTTTCAAAAAATTGTTATGTTTTGTTTGAGGATTGTGTATTAAACTGAAAAACTGTGTATGTCAACTTAACTGCGGTCCTTGATTTGTCTGCAGAAAACAGGTTTCTCTTTGCATCATGTGGGCATTCGTTGTTAAAGTGACTAAGCCACAAAGAAATAAAAAATATCTGTAAAGAAGAGAGTGAATACCTCCCCTTGTTGTTTAACACCGCTCTGATGAAGGAAGGATCACTGACACACGTCTCTTTAGAAAATGACAGGAGTGTCGATTTCTTGTGTCCCTGTGCAGGACACAGTGAAGATGTAGAGGTCGGTGGTAGGGACCACCTAGCACAGCAGGGGGATCTACCCTTTTAAGATTCAACCCAGAGTTGAATTAAGGCAGAATGGGACCCTAGGCAAAGTGGCAACTTTGGCCCCCTATCCCTTCAGCTGACATTGATAAGATTTGCATTTGGCACAAGGAAGCTGAATTTAACTATTGATACTTGCATGGCCTCTCCCCATAAAACACCAACTTCCAAGTGCATCCTCCCTTTAAATGTGACAGATTACTACACATTTTTGGCCAATTATGCAATCCCCCTGGCTACTGCAGGAGTATGTAGGTTGTAGCGGGTTCCCCCTGGACATCCACTTGGCCCTTGTCTTGTAGATGATCTAGCTCTTTTCAGCACAATCTGACACTAGAACTTGCTCAGGTGGGTCTCCTGTACCAGGAAGGTGGCCAGAAAGCATGAATTGGCGAGTATACCATTCTGTCTGGATTGGCAGAAGACATGAAAAAATAGGTAAAGTGATAGTGTCTTTAACATCAATTTCTAGGGATGTCCCGATACAGGGCATTTTGACAAGTACTTGTACTTGTCAAAATGCCCCGAAGCCTAGCGCCGAAGCTTGCGCTATGTTTTTTTTTTATACATGAGGGGATGTACTTGTACTTGTATTTGGGCCTGAAAAAGTGGCATCGGGACATCCCTATCAATTTCTTAATGACATTCCTGATAGTGGTACATGAAAGAAGGAAATGTTTCTATATTTTTAAAGCTAGGCCTCATGCACACAGCAATGAAAATACTTGAGTCCGGGTGCCTTTGGAGCTCACTTCTACACGCAGCTGGAAGCATGTAATGCTTTGCTATGGCTGAAGGCACACTCAGATGTTTAGTAGTGTCTAGATAGATTCAGTCTAGCTGGGTTTACGCAAACAAGAATTTCTGCATCCTGGGACTGTTTAGCCTGGTTTTACGTGCTAAACGCTTGTAAACACACCTAAACGCGACTAAACCCAGGAACATCTAAACACAGGAAACTGTGATCTGGGAAGCATAATAGTTGTATATACAGTACTTCCCAGTGTGTTTAACACAGGCAGCCTGTGTGCATGAGGCCGTTTTTGGAGCTCCTCATTAAACTGGTTAAAGAAGGCAATAACTGCTGATGGAACTTCTTGGAATGTCCATAAAGTCTCTCCATTGAGGTTAATCTTCATGAGCAGCTCTGGCCAGGAACTGTGGTACAACTTTAGCTGCACATTTTTCCAACTCCTCACACCAGGGCACATATCTAACACCAACCCACATGGGGGTAGCTTTCCTCACTTGCCACTCACTGGTGCCGGTCAACCTCTAGAGGAGCTAAGAACATAGCACTTGTCACACTAGGCTAAACCAAGTCTGTATAGGAGCAAAATGTTTGGACACAGCCATTCCTCTCACAGGTGCTGTTGTCAACCTCAAGTAAACATCAAGAATGCCCAGTGCAACAGACCTCCTTGTTTCAATTTCAGACACAATTATGCTACCAGGATTCTTAAATCTGCTGGCCAGGCTCCAACCCCAAGATGCCACGCTCCCATCCCAACTCATGTTGAGGATCTGTCAGACAGGAAGGAACACCACAATGATGAGTAGAAGAGCAGACTTAAAAAAAATAGTTCTCACTTTGCTTATTAAATTCATCCTGTGCTGTCATGACCAAGCATTGGAATACTAACAGTTGCTGCTCTTTTTTCACATTCCCAGCTCTATTACAGAATGCTGAAAATTGTCAGGAGCTCATGATCCTGCTTTGCGCCTAAACCATGGATATGGTAATTTAAGAAAGGTGTACCCTGAGTGAATTTTATGATTCATTGTAACAATAACCTAGACACTAACAGACTTGGTGCTAACATTTTACATTATCTAATTAATGAATTGCTGCTTTTGCTTCAAACACTCTTTGTGGCAACAGATTTCTTGTACTTGCATATGGTTTAAATTTAAGTCAGAACTTTGGTTTTGGATGGCCACCTTCCCACTTGGAAGAATAAATAAATAATATACTTACCTTTCTATCAATGGCCTTCTCTTCTCCTGTGTAGTGGGTGGTTCTTACTATTGCACTGAGCAGCGCACAAAAAATGATGTTCCATGCGGCAGTAGACTGGCATGATAATGCACCCTCAGGGCCGTGGGCCCATGACAGCCTGAGCTCACAGGAAGTGAGATGCATGACGCTGGCTGTCATCCTTCCGAGAAGAGGAGTGCCATCTGCTGGAGAAGCAGACTATCAGCAGGGCAAGCGCTGTATTGAAAGCAAGTGTTGCAACAAAAACTGCTTTTTTATTTTTAATAATGCTAGGCCATCTATTTTGTATTCCAAACATTGAAGTTCTACTTAAAGGAATAAACTTATGGATTGAAATTTCGACTCTATTGCTACAAATCGTTTTAAGTGCTTCCTAAAGTGTTGTGGATAGTAAGCAAACCTTCTTCCACTCTATATAACTTGCACCAAGCCATTGTTGAATGCCTAGCAAGTGCAGCCTTACAAATCTCCAGCCTCTTTCCCCATCTCCACAGCAGTGTTGCCCTAGAAACCTGTTAAATTCCCCTAAACAAACTGCTATATATCAACACCTTGTTCTCGTAGTCTCTGGTTTAATTACAGTTACACAGTTTGGCACTTCTTTCAAATTTCTTTCCAAAGAGAGGAATTTTCCCCCTTTAGTAATGAATTGGCTTAATTAGTAAGTAGATTAATGGCAGTTGCTGGTGAGGCGGATTCCAGCAGAGTTATACCAGAGAGGGTTAATAGGAGTCAGTTCTGGAATCTTTCCCAGAACTGGCGTCAAGCCATAGCCAATAACAGTCTAAACCTACAGAATCTGGCCAATATAGTGGCTGCCTTATCACCTGCATTAACGTAGGTGTGCTCCGAAGCAATGCTGTGCTCCATGACCCTCTCCTATATGTTTTAGTCACACTTGGAAACCTAATGCAAAAGTTTGATTCCAGACGCAAAAGTTTTTAAACTAAGGGAATCACTTAGTATGCACAGACACAATGCGATGTCTATAGCTATTGTGCCTTATGGCAATCTATAGGATAAGACGGAGTGCCTGAATTCTCCACTTGTGTTCCATTTTCAAGTAATTTTCCAGTTATAAAATGCTCTCATTCCCAGCTGCAATGGGCTTGCAAGTATAAAATTCCCTGCTGTGAACTGCCTATAATGGGCTAAAAAAAAAAAAAGGGGGGATCGACTGGACAGCAAAGTAATTAATGCTAAAAAGAGATGTGAGGTTGGTTTTTATAGTTTGCCTTTTGAAAATATCAAGAAGGAAGCTGGTGAAAAATGACGCATGTTTTAGCATTTGAGAAAGCCGCCAGCAAGGAAAAGCTCGCTCCTTTCTCACTTTAAGCTCTGCAACAAAAGGAGGGTCGGGGGGGACTAGCACGATGGCAATCAGTTCTATGTCTGAGCACATTAAGTGCATGATGGAAACATATTGTATAGAGATAGTTTGGACTCTAGGCATGAAAGAGAAAGGGTGCTTTGATCAGCTCCCTGGGGTCCAGAGTGAGCACACATTCACTTGCATGGTCTCATTCAGCTACAGCGAGACTCACATTTGAAAGAAATTTGCATATCTGTAATTTATCACATTTGTCTTGATCATTTTTTGCTGTGTAAATAAAAGTTTACGGAAAAAAAAGAAACCTAGGATACGGGGCAAGCCCGTCTCTGTGCTGTGTTCTGGTGAATTTATAAATGGAGGAAAGCTTCTCGAAGTTTACTTTTTTATTTAAAGAGGCTTATTGTTTCTTATTTCTTGTTTGTTGCTATTCTGAATATTATTAACCCAGAGATTAGATTAAAAGAAAATTGAGCAAACGCTGCACAGAAATGCTCAGATGTACGTGCAGAATGGCTTACTTAGTCAAGGTGAACAAAAGACATGTGTCCATTAAATTCAACCAAAAAAGTGTAAATACAAAAAATTATAAACTTGTAGTTGATCCAGAACAAGGCAAAAACGTTAATATGGCCCAGTTTCCTTCAAAAGATGGACAAATTCCTTGTGACTTATTCTTTCACTTACATTGGATCAGGGCACAGTTTTTAGTGGGATTGGAAGAAATTTCCACAAGCTCCAAGCTTAAAGATCAAAGTACGTACACTATATGGCCAAATGGTTGTGGACACTTGACCATCACCCAATTATGAGCTGGTTGGTCATTCCATTCCATAACCATTGACATTAATATGGAGTTGCTAACTTTGTGGCTTAACAGCCTCCACCCTTCAAAAAAGGCTTTCCACAAGACTTTGGAGTGTGTCTAGAATGTGTGCCCATGTGTGCCCATTCAGACAAAACAGCATTTGTGAGGTCAGGTATGATGCTGGATGTGAAGACCTAGCTTTCGGTCTACATTTCCATTTATCCCAAAGGTGTTCAATACGATTGAGGTCAGGGAGGGCTTTGTGCAAGCCACTTGAGCTCCTTCACCACAACCTCATCAAACTATGGGGTCTATTCACGAAGCAGCCGAAGGATCTAACAGTAGCTTCGGCCGATCCTTCGGCTAGCTTCGGCCCAAGGACCCCTTCGGTTCAGTAGAACAGAAGGGCTGCTGTACGGGCTATTTATTATAGCCCAACGCAGAGAGATCAGCGTCCCTGATTACCAGCTAACCAGGGGCACTGATCTCCAGACAGCAAACTCTCCCGGGCACTCCAAGAGTCTCCCGCTCCCGGCCGCCAGGGAGAGAAACACTGCTTTTTTCTTTTTTTTTCGTGTCAGAATAGTTAAAAAAAAAAAACATGTGGCCATAGGAATGCATTGCTAGATTCCTATTGGCTATTTAAATTTGCAATAGCCAATAGCAAACTAGCATTGCACCCGCCCTCTGCTGCAGTTCTCCATCAGGTCCCCACTACTGATTGACAGCAGCAGAGTGCGGGTACAATAGCTAGTTTTCTATTGGCTATTGCAAATTGAAATAGCCAATAGGAATCTAGCAATGCAATCCTATGGCCAAAAATTTTTGTGTGTTTTTTTTCTATTCTGACATGGCTCCTTGTCAGAATAAATAAAAAAAAAGAAAAAGCAGTGTTTCTCTCCTGGACGGCTGGGAGCGGGAGACTCCTGGAGCGCCAGGGAGAGTTATTTTTTTTTTCGTTTTTTTACGGCCGCAGAACCGCTGTCATTGCTAGCTCCGCACAATCGTTTTCTATTTATTTTTTTCTACTTTTTAAACTATTTTTCTGTTCTGCTCGGTACCTCTGAGGGACTGAGCAGAACAGCCAAGCCGAATACCGCTCAGCGGCATTCGGCTATTCACTCACTACTGTTCGGTATCTATAAGAATAGAACGAACAGCAGCGAGCAGCCTGCCGGAGGTTTGGCTTAGCCGATCCAGATGTTGGATCGGCTGAGTTGAACTCCTTCTGCACTTCGGGTCAGCCAAACATGCTGAGCATGTTGGGCCGACCCGAAGCCACGTGAAGCCAATCGATGTACGGCTGATTTCAGGTCGGTCATTCTCTTGACTGCCTACGGCAGCTTAGTGAATAGGCCCCAAAGTCTTCATGGAGCTGGCTTTGTTCACAGAGGAACAAATTGTTACCACACGGTTGAATGTCCACAATTGTCTAAAATGTCTTTGTATGCTGTATTATTAGAAGTATCTTTTGCTGGAAAACCGGAACTTAATATTATAATTGACAGGGATGTTCAAATACTTTTTGCCATATAATGTAGGTGTGATGATCAGGTGTTCACCAACTTTTGGCCATAAAGTGTATTGGATATGTGCCAAGATAGCCGTGATGTAGGGTTACATATGAGTGTGCCCCATACAAGGCTAAACAAAGTACACCCAACCAGGTATTTACATTACTGATGGCTCATAAGGGGTCATAATGATTATAATGGCCATCATGGGGCTTTTATAGTATATGAAGCATGTTTTCTCCTCAATTTTTGAAACAATTTAAGTTTACATTGAAGTTTCCAGCCATTGTATGCTCCAGAGACCTGGTAACAAATAAAGAAACCCTCCAACTTTATTTGAAGTTTGCATTTTGCTCCCATGTCTACTTGACCAATAGAAAGGCTTACATCAGGGAAAGGGGACTGATCTACAATTTGCAAGTTGGAAAGTTGGTAATTTGCATACAGATTTGCTGGGGTTGGTGAAGATAAACAAGTTAGGTAAAGGCAGCTCTAGAAACCTGCTTTTTGCTGACATTCTAAGAGCCATACCCCAGTTGCGATTCTGTCCCCAGAAACAAGATTGCTAAAATAGTAGAGAAAATACCAGCTTCCATGTGTTGCTCTATTTTGAAGAATAAGAATTTTTACTGGACTGAAAGAAGATTTGTGGCACTCCTAATCCTTCTAATGCTTCATATATAGTGGTAAAGTGGTGAGCTAGGGTCTGACTGAGTAAAGTTTGTATGTTTGTAGGCATCTCCATGACCCTGGGAGATGCTCTGTGTTAAAAAAGCTGCCGGGAAGAAAGTTGATTGCCTGATCACAATTGCTTTTCTGTGACAGACAGACATACTCAGTTTTACTCTTGCATGCATTTTTAAGTTTTAACTCCTGAGTTTAGCATTACTTTAAAGCTAAACTTTGAGCAAAAAAACTTTAATTTGAATATATTCCTTAATAGCCACAAAGTGTCTAAACCCTTTGTACACCCAACCACCAAAATCTCATATAAGCTTTAGCATGTGAATGTTATTACAAAAGTCAATTTCAGTATTTTTAAATCCGGTACTTTCATTAAAATAAATATCGGGTTATCCTGCCACAAAGGTCCTTGTTCAGGAAAGTTATGTTATGGGGTGCCAGCACTGTTCTTGTATCTCAATTTTTCTCTGTGTTGTCACCCTGTTGCCTGCTTCTGGTGGAAACTACAAGTTGTTGTTTCAACACACATAACATAGACATGGGCTTCTGTTGGTGCCATCAGGAAACCTGCGCTTAAAAGTGCCATGCAGATATTATGAAGTGAGTGTAGACAGGAAGTGGCAGCAGGAGATCACCAACACTGAAATGCAACCAAAGAAGAAGAAACAGAGAAAACAAATATTGTATTATGAATAAAAAGGCAATTATTTATTCTACACATGTGCTTCAGCAAACAAAGGGCTCATGCACATGGATGCACACATCATATTATTATTATTATTATTATACAGAATTTATATAGCGCCAACAGTTTGCGCAGCGCTAAAATACACCTGTATTGTAAGCACTCCGGAGCCACAGCTGGTGCGTTTTTGTGTTCATAGAATTGTATGGACAGACTACTCTGTTGGGTGTATGCATGTAAACACAAGTACTTATTTGAAGAAATTTGAAGAACGTCACCAGCACACCAAATAATTGCTGCATCAAATGTTAATTTATTGTCGTCTGCTGTCTCTTGGTTGCTAAACACAAGTACTGACATTTACATGCACAGAGGCGTAGGTTTCCAAATGCAGAAATTGTGCAGGCGTGCATGTAATGAACCCTTAATGTCATTCTATAGGGTTTACATCTAGGAGACAAGGTTCTGATGAAGGGGTCGTGCCCCAGAAACGCGTAAACCTGTTGTAATCATAGGGACAGAGGACGCTGGAGAATTACATCTCTCCAGACTCTCCCTGCTAGAGGTTCCGACTTCTCATCTTATTCTACTCGTTTTTATTCAACTGAATTTTTGTAAGTACAGCCTAGAGCTGCGTGTTTTACTATTAAATTACTCTTTTAGACTATGGAGGCGCTTTCTTTTTCGTTCCTTGTCTCCTAGATTGGTGGTCAATTTGACCTGTGGGAGCTGCCTCTCTCGTGTCTGCCGTACTGAGCTGCTGGGCACCCTGCAATTAAAGGCGCCGGTATTCTTTCGTAGTTTCAGGGTTTACATCTACTTTAAGTGTGTCCCAGAATGACCAGTTATTGTTCTGTCCAATGTGCCTCTTCAATAGGTAGCTTAAAGTCCAACTCCACCCAAAGTATCAGCTGTAGGTGGGCACCTATTGCTGCCTTTTATACCTTTCAGAGACTTAAATTCCCATTTGCAGAGTGCCCAAAAAGTCCAGGGTGGTCCCAAAAGGTGGACAGGGCATTTCCCAATTGCACAATGGCCAGCATGAACTGTTGTCAAAGAAAGAAAGAATCTGAAGCTTAACCCTCAAGTACCTCATACATGATGAATATGTAAGCTATTGGGATCTGTAAAGAGACATTGGGGTTGATTTAATAAAGGCAAATAAGCTGTTAACGTTGCAAGGGAATTTTCTCTTAGCTTAGTGAATGAGGTGAAATTAAATTTTGTAAATAACTAATCATGTACAAGGAAAGAAAAAAAGTATTTTGCTTGCACACAATTAGATGATGGCATTTCTCAGAGCTTCACTTCATTCACTAAGCTAAGGGAACTGTCCCTTGGAAACTGAACAGCTTACTTGCCTTTAGTAAGTCAACCTCATTGTTTCATTTCTACTGCATGATAGGCCTCAGTGACCAGACCTGATTCCCTAGCTCTCCTATACAGTATCTGTGCCAGTTTAGCTCATATTCGCACAATACGGTTAATTTACTAAAGGCATAAGTGCTGTTCACTTAACAAGGAAATTTGTACTTTGCAGGAGAATTTTCCCTAAGATTGGAGAATGTGATTAAATTTCACTTTATAAAGAATATCCAATCGCTTGCAAGGAAAATTTTTAATAAACAGTATTTTTGCTTGGACATAATTGATGGAAGTCAGCAGAGCTTCACTTCATTCACTAAACTAATGGGAATCCTCCCAGCAAAGTGAACAGCGTATTTGCCTTCAGTAAATCAAACCCGTATGTGTACTATAAAGTCTGCGATAAACAATTATGCATTTTTCATTTTGCAAAGTATAGTGGAGACGGGCCAGAGAGGGATTACTTGAATGCAGTTGGGCAGCTTGAGCATGTATTGCATACACAGGGATTCCTGGACTGTTTAATCTGAGGACCCAAATTAGAAAATAATTACTGTACCAGGACTCAAGAAAAAACATAATGTCCCACCAAAATGTCAGAAAAAATCATACGAAGACAAATAACAATGACCATATTATAAAAAAGACATACAAAAAGTAAAAGTAAGTCAAATGCATTTTTTCCATTCAGGTGTAGTTCTCAATGTTTCTCCTTTATAGAGGAGAAGAGTGAAAAGCTAACATATCAATAAAACAATCATTATAATTCAAAGAGAGAATGCATTCCTAAGGATCATTCTAATGTAAATACTCATACATATACAAAAACTAATCTAAAGGGGAACTCTAGAGAGACATAAAATACATAAATGAATACAGCTTTGTATTCATATTATATCAGATTTTATTTTTAAATACAAGCAGTGTAAGTATCTGAAATTGACTTCGTATCAGCCTCCTGCTGTCCCTGTACAGCAGAGCTCAGACCTTCTCTATATAATTTCCTTCGCCCCCTTTCCTCCCATCTTGAACACACACTAGTTCCCCATGTGTGCATGCACGGTCAGTCATAGTCAGTATGCTATGTCTCAAAATAAGGTACACAGTCACAGTGGAGTATCCAGGGTAGGGCACATATGGCACATGCCCTGGGTGCCAGCACTCTGAGACAGCTGACTTTTTTCTCTCCTCGCCCCTCTCCCATACACACACACCCGAATGGCTGGTCGCTGACTGATTTGCAATCAGCAAACATAACGAATCGAGTTTACCCCAGACCTGAGCATAGTCCCAGCAGCACAGCGTGAGCTTCAAGATTATCTAAACCCAAGGACAAAAATTTAATATGTTACAGCTCACCAGTCCATAGATGTGGTGGCTGCATTAGTTTTTTTTTTCCCGGCATGTTCACCTTTATTTTCACCAGGTAATCCTGCCAGTAAAACACTTCCTGTCCTACTTTGACAACGCTCACTCACTGTAATGTATCTATGTAAGAGCAGCATTGTCACCATAGGATGGGACTACAAACACATCCCCCTCTTCTCCATAACATTTCTGTAGTCCTCAGAAATAACTTGAAAAAATGTAAGTGATAAGAATGCAGCAAAATCAGAGAGCTGGTATTCTTTGTATGTATTGAACAGATATAGCAAAACTCTTTCATAGGCAATCCCAACAGACCAATAGGGAGCAAATAAGAGAAGTTTATTGTTAGGGTTTACGTACTCTATAACCACGAAGCTGCATCTCTATTAAGCCCAGCGTAGGAGCCACCGCTGCAGACAAGTGACTGTGAAGCATGGCCACTGTAATATTTCTTAGAGGGCACCGCAAGGCTGGGAACAATACTTCTCATATTAAACGCAATATTTCTTCACTTTAGAGAAGAACAAAAGTCATAGCAAGACGTCTTTGTGCCTAATTCAGTCCACAGCACATCCCTCATTCCCCTGCAGAAAGGTCAGTGTCGTTATGTTTGGTCCACCAAGGGGGGGTTTTCACAGAAAACCTTCAGCCAGCTGTCCCTGTCACACTGTCACCATTGGGGGCACGGACTCTCAATGCCTGTTAACTTGCTCTTTACACCTGCAAATAATACCAGTTTCTAAAAGTTTCCCCCCTCTCCAGCCACGTCCCAGAATGACTGTTTGACTGCCTGCAAAGTTTATAACAAATGCAGAGATAGGGATGAGGTTCGGGTTTGCAGCTACCATGGGTTCGAGATTCACAATCCTGGTGAATTTGTCAGCAGATTCACTCAGGAGATCTTTTTTTTAAACCAAAATGTACTGTATTGCCTTTGAACTATGGCCAGCAGGCTTAGAAAGGTCAATAAAGGGGCTTTTAGTTAAATCAGTCTCCTATGAAAGGGCGGCTCAAAGCAGCCATAGTGTCAGTGAATTGGATGCTGTTGCATGGAAATCTAAAAAGATGCATAGGAAGAGATTAGGGTCAGTTAGGAAACTGTACTTCAATTCTGATTGCTAGCTTTAATGAGCAATCAACCCCTTTGCTGCCCATATTTGGGGTTTTTTGGTCTTATTATTGAAGGCTTTTTTTTGTCTTCCATTTTATTTTGCAGTTGATTTGAGGTCAGCAGACATATTTAGCTGCTGTCCCATTTTTTTTTTTTTTTTGCCTGCAAGGCTTCCCTTCGTAAAAATTGACTTTTGTTTCTTGGGTCGTGTTTTGGGTTTTTCATTTATTTTGGGGCTATATTGGTTTTTATTTAATTTTTTTGCTGCAAGGCTTCCTTATAAAAAAAAGGGGACTTTTGTTTCAAGAGTGGTATTTATTATTATTACACAGGATTCACATAGCACAGTGCTTTACAAAATTAAGGGACACAGTGCAGTTACAATACAATTTCAATATATGAAGGTTAGGAGGGCCCTGTTCATGAGAGTTTACGATCTAGTAGGAGGGGCAAATTAGACAAAAGGTAAAAATTGTGTGGGAAGAAGTAAAAGGACAGTTATTATTTTGAGTTGGGATAGGCTTCCCTGAAGAGATGAGTTTTCAAGGATTGCCTAAAGGTGGACCAGTGACGTGCAGTACCTCTTGTTCCGGGTGAGGCATTCCCCAGCCTCGCCCCAGCACGTCCCGCCCCGCCCCCACCCCCCTTGCCTTCTGCCGGACGAAGACCCAACCCGTCCCCAAGCCAGTGTAAAGGAGGAAGGGGGGAGCCAGGGAGGAGCTGCTGAGGGCTCCGTCCATGAAAGGTTACACAGCGGGGAGGATTTCCCTGCTGTGTAACCTGTTAGATGCCGATCTGAATGGAGAAAAAGATGTCAGCTTTAGACTTGAAGCTGACAGCTTTCTCCTCCATAATTCTAGGTGAGGCTCTGCCTCACCTGCCTCCCCTGACCGCACGTCCCTGAGGTGGACAGACTAGGAGATAAGAGAACTGGTTGGAGCAGGGAGTTCCACAGGATGGGAGACACTCAAGAGAAGTCCTGGAGGTGAGCATGGGAGGATGTGACGAGGGAGCTGGGGAACAGGAGGTCTGGAAAGGAGCGGAGATGACGGTTTGAGCAATGTTTTGAGATGAGGTGGGTGATGTAGGTTGGGCGGAGTTGTAGATGGCTTTGTACATTGTTGTAAATATTTGGAATTTTATTAATTGGGCAAGTGGGAGCCAGTGGAGGGATTGGCAGAGAGGAGCGGCGGACACTGAACGGTTGGTAAGGTGGATGAGTCTGGCAGCAGCATTCATTGACAGACTGAAGGGGAGATAGCCTGTGTAGTGGTAGGCCAACAAGGAGGGAGTTTCAGTAGTCGAGGCGAGAGATTGCAAGAGAGTGAATTAGAAGCTTTGCGGTGTTATTTGTTAAAAAGGAATTAATTTTGGAAATGTTATGATGGTTAACTCCTCTTAATCCAGTTAGAACTCAGGGCTTCTGTTTTCCTGCTTTTTAATGGGAAGGATCAGTGAATTTAAAGGCTGGCAGGATGAGACGCCAACTGGCTTCTTGTAGGTCAGGGACTCCAGTGTTGAAATCTCTCCTCTTGTGTTCTAGATCTGCCCTAGGACTGTGTCCATTTTCAAAACTAAGTAATAGGTTTCGTAGAAAAAAGGGGGTTGTGTTCCTTCCTGGAGATCCGACTGATTATGTCTGCCCTAATTAGATTTACACATAATTGCTTGTTACGTCCGATCCGTGACCCAATTGAACTAGTACAACAAAACGAGGGTTAACCCGTTAGAAGATAACGAGTTAGTAGCGGGCAACTTAAGGATCCGGACACGTCAACCGATTGTAGAAAATATATAATTATATATAACATAATATTATAATGTTTTTAATGGTAGTCGGTGAATCTAATGTGCAATAGTGTGTGGTTTTTCAATCAAATTATATATTTTCTACAATTGGTTGACGTGTCCGGATCCTTAAGTTGCCCGCTACTAACTCGTTATCTTCTAACGGGTTAACCCTCGTTTTGTTGTATAAGTAATAGGTTTCCTCTGCAAGATTTGGATATTAAGCTGAAAGGAAAGGAGAGGTCAGAATTAACGATTACACCAAGCACCCTGGCTTGAGTGAAGGGGTTGATCACTGTGCTGTGAATTTTGATGAAAAAGTCGGCAGAGGGGACACCGAAATGAGGAAATATTATAAGTTCGGTTTTGGACAGGATACATTTGGGGACAGAGTCAAGAACAGGTTGGACAGGTTGAATTTCAACAACAGAGCGTACCTAAACCACCTCACATTGTATTACTGACATTCACCACTTCCCCTATCCCAATAGATAAAATAAAAGTTGGATATACATCGGTTAGGGCTATTGTCCCTGACTAAAACTGTCCTACTGCTAGCCAGTTTTACACTGCTGTATTATCTGCAGTGTCTTAATTTTTGTTGTATTACACTTCCCTGCACTCTTTGTCACTAATACATTTTGGCCTATTATCTCCGTTTAAAGCTGTTCTGCTACTGGCCAATTTTGCACAGCTATATGCCCTGCAGTATCTTAATTCTTATTGTAAAGCCCCAGCCTATGGTCATTGTCTCTATTAAATTTAGGCCCAGCCTTGCTATTTAAAATTGTCTTGCTGCTGGCCAATTTTACACTGCTGTGTCATCCACAGTTTTGTAATTCTTAATTAGGGCAGGTTAGAAATCAGCCAGCAGCAGGACAGTTTTGCATTAGCAAAAACAAGAACATCCATAGCATACTACCATCCAATTTCTATCACCCAATCAAATCGGGTTTATTTTTGCTACCAGTGTATGCTGTAGATGAGACTGTCCATAACATTTCTATAACACCACGTACAGCTTTTAAGAACTCCCCAAAGCATGATATTTACATAGGAAGTTCCTTTCTACTACTGGACCAGTTCTTGAGCCAAAAATAGTCTCTCATTAACTCAAGTATGCTACATTTTATCACAGAAAACAAAATCGAAACAGTAAAAAAAAGTAAATTACAAAACATTACAGCAACAGTACATCAATAATGATCAACTACACAAAAAGGGGGGAAAACAAAGAACACTACGGGGGTTATTCACAAACCCAGCCGAAGTGAAGTGAGCCGAATGCTGTTCGGCTATTCACTTCTGGCTTGTACGGCTGATTTCAGACGTACATTGGCTAAAATCAACCGTACATCAGCTGCCTTCGGCTGAGCCGGACATGCAGAAGAGGTTCGACTCAGCCGATCCAACATCTGGATCAGCTGAGGTGAAGCTCTGGCAGCTCACTCGCTGCCGTTCACCCCTATTCACATAGGGTAAGGACCGTACGGCAGTAAGTGAATAGCCAAATGCCGCCGAGTGGCATTCGGCTTGGCTATTCTGCACGGTACCTCCGAGGTACTGAGCAGAATAGAAAAAGAGTGAAATGAAGAAAAAAAAGTTGAAAAATAATTTAAAAAGTTTAAGAAAATAGGAAAAATTAAAAAAATTAAATAGTTTAAAGAAAAGGAAAAAAGAAGAAAATTAAAAATAATAAAAAGGGCAGGCAAAAATGCCGGCAAAAGACAAACAATTGGGTGGAGCTAGCAGTGACAGCTAGCTCCGCCCAACTTTTTCCTATTGGCCAGCACCTGAAAGAGTCTTCTAACAGGTCCCGTGCCAATGAATAACAACTGGGCGGAGCCCGCCGTGATGTCACGGCCGGCTCCACCCAGTTGTTATTGTTTAATTACAGATTGGCGTCCCCAGGTCATTTGGGGATGCTTATCTCTCATTACAACTGGGTGGAGCGAGCCGTCTCCATGGAGATCGGTCGGCTTCGGCCGACCTTTCTCCACGCTTCGGATGTCACTTCAGCTCGACTGAACCACTCTGCTGCCTTTGGCTACTGTACGGGCTATTGTGAATAGCCTGTACAGCAGCCCTTTGGTTCCACTAAACCAAAGGGTGGAGGTGGCCGAAGAGAGCCGAAGGAAATTATAAAATTAGTCTTTGTTGAAGATAGTTCTAACCAGGTGGCTCCATGTATTGTTAGGTGCTTGAACCTGCTTTGTACTGAACCCAGGACACCTTCTCTTCTCAGACTGTGGGATGCAAGGATGTGTCTCAGCACCCACTTTCTGAAAGGTCAGAATGTACATTCCAATGTGGGATACAGTGCTGAGATATTCCATGCCACTGTAATAGTATGGCCAGTCCTCTGGTGATGCCTGCCTATACAAAACTTAGTTTTACTGGATATCTGCTGTGAGCAGAGCTTTGCCCTCAACAAGAGTTACCATTTACACAATAAGGAAGAACAAGGAAGGCTTCTCACTGAAAACATTCCTGATAGCAGCTTAGGGTGAAGCAATAACATTTACTTATATTAACCAGCCTTTGGGATTTATCCACTCACAACGTTCATGCGGAACCCAGGCTGCACAATAGATAATACATATTGATCCAATCCCACCCAAATGGAAACATCCAAACAAGGAACCCTTAGGCCCCGTTCACACTGAGTGACATGTACCTGGAGCGGATTTCCGCACAATCGATATAGCGCAACTTTTCGGGTGCCGATCGCACGACCTTCACTATTGGGCTGCATGCAAATGGAGCAAAAATGTGCGACATCCACGGCAAAAAGGGTCCTGCACAAGCGACGAGCGACAGCGACGAGCTACAGGCGACATTGAGCTGTAGATTAGAACAGCTCTATTGAAAATCATTGGACGAGAGAGTTCTCACGATATCGGGCGGCAATATGCGCGACTTTCGAGCGGCAATCCGCTCAGTGTGAATGGGGCCTATATCGATGGATACCTAGGCCAAAAAATTTTTAGTTTTGAATAGTGTACGGAATGGTTAAAACTAGGGATGTCCCAATACTCACAGCGCTTCCTGTGTCAGCCTCCACAAATGGATCTGTAAAGAAGATAGAGCACAATGTTGTGCTGCATCTTCTGTATTGGAGCCTGTCACCTCCGAATGATATCACACAAGGACTTGTTATCCCCTGTGTGATATCAATAAAGTTAACCAATAAAAAAAATTAAAAATTAAAAAACAAATGAAAAAAATAAAAAAATAGAAAAGTGATAAAAAGGTAAAAAAAATATAAAATACAGAAATACATAATTAAATAAAAAAAATAAAAAAGTGATAAAAAGGTAAAACAAAAATAAAAATTATAAAAAAAATACAAAATTAAAATAAACGCATGCGCAGGGCATTGTGTGTGTGCTGAGTGCTATCCACACTCCACTATGTGCCATATTGTGTTAGTGGGGCAGCAGCGCTCTCTAACACACACAATGCACATTAATGGGTAAGTTTAGTTTCCCAAGTAATTTGGAAAATGGAATTACCCACTCAAATCTGGCCAACTGTCCCCCCGCTAGACTTATCTTTTGGCGAATGGTCCTCCCCCTCCGCCAGCACAGTTGTACTATCTGTACCTTATACTGCCGTCCAGTGCAGCCCTGCGCTATGGATTTTTAATTTCACTTGGAAATTGCAAGCACTCGTTTCTCAGTGCAGTCAGGTGACCGCGCTGACCAATGAGAAGCGCTTCTTGGCACGGTCAAATACAGTTTTGGTTAATATTATCATATTGTATCAGTTCTTCATAATTATAAAGAAACTGCACTAAAATCATTGCATTTTCGCTCTGTTTTTACCGCGATTTTGTCGCATTCCGGAGCTGGGTTTTTTTTGCTTTTTTTTAGCTTGAAATGGGCTTTCAGGTGCGGTCCAGTGCGTTCCATGCATTTTTTATGCATTTCTATGCGTTCCAGTGGATTCCAGACCAGTCAAAATGAGACCCGTATTTTTCTGTTCTGATCTGGAACGGACTGCGCTGGTGTGAACAAAGGCCAGAAATTACATAGGGATACATTAGGATGCATTTTGGATCCTGAAACAATCTGGTCTGGAGATGATCTGGATGTGGTGTGGATGGGCCCTTACTGAAGATACAAAAGAAAGTAGGAAGTGAGTGAAAATCTCTCAGCAGTCAGGTAAAATCTTAAACAGTTGTCACCAGAACTGGTGTCCCCATTGAAATACAGATGCACTTAAAGAGTGGCTATAGGCAGATCTTTCACTTGGTTGGTAAGATCTGTCCTTCACTTTGTGCTGCTGGACTTTGGGGATCCACCTCACTCTCCCCACCTCAGACAAATGTGCAATACAGCACACGCATTGGAGGGAATTTATCACAACTGGAGCAGACAGAATCCGGAGCATTTGTGCATAATAACCAATCAGCTCTTCTCTTCAGTTTGCGCAGTTACGCTTTGAAACTGAAAGACAGAAGCTGATTGGTTGCCATGAACGGCTTTTGTCTGCTCTAGTTTTGATAAATTACCCTCACAGTGTATAGGTCAGTCAATTGTTTTCATAGAAAAGTGAATGACCAGCTCTCATTTGTGCAGAGGTCCTGTCCTCCAACATCTTATAAAAGATTCTTTATGCACTTCCATTACTCTTGAGTGTTCAACATTCTCTGAGGACCATAGATAACTTGGGCATCACAAGCAATACTTGAGCCTGACATTGCATATACTGGTCATGGTTATCTACAACAGTGCTTCTTAAAGTGTGGGTCGTGACCCCATATGGGGTATCGCAAGTGAACAGGGGGGGTCGCAATCTGAATCCCAGGACCCCTTCGGTTCAGTAGAACCGAGGGGGTGCTGTACGGGCTATTCACAATAGCCCGTACAGCTCCCGATCATTGCCGAGCCGCGCTAAAAGCCGAAGACGAACTTTTCCTACATGACCCTTTTTTCGAGCGATTTTGCTCCTGATTGCATACAGCACAATAGGAAAAAGTCACTCAATATCGCTCAATATCGCAAGTCGCTCAGTGTGAATGGGGCCTTAGTGTAATACAGTGATAAGGGGCATGAGTGTGCAGGATATAATGGCCATGTCCTCCTAGGCACCTATAAGGCTAGTGAAATGAAGGGTGCATAAGAACTGTGTGCTCTGCTTTATCCTAAAGACACATTTTTTTCATTGCTTTGTCACATTAAATTGTACTGTTTCATTCCTGTTAGACACTCAAAGGTTACATTTTAAGGATAGGCATGCTTTAATTTAGCAATAAATCATTTATTTAGAAAGCTAAATAATTCTGGTGGCAATAACTGTATTAAAGGTTTTGTGTAAAGGAAACCTGTCATGAGAGGTTCACTCCTGTGATGAACTACAATCTCACATTTAGTTTACTCATTTGTATTGAGATTGTAGTCCATCACGGGAGTGAGCTTTACAACACACACAGGGACCATGGGGACCAAAAGTAGCCCCCCTCCAGAAGGAAGGACAGTGTCAGCACCAATTCAGAGATGATTTGAGGATCTACAGCCGAGTGATACACAAATCAGGTACATTGTCTTTAATAGTTGAGGTACTTGAATGTATTTTTAAATTTTAACTCCTGAGTTTAGTGTCACTTTAGTCAATGGGATAATTAGCTAGAAAGGGGTGGGGAGTATTGTTTATATATATACACCGATCAGCCATAACACAATGACTACTCACCTAATATTGAGTAGGTCCCCTTTTTCCGCCAACACAGCCCTGACCCATCGAGGCATGGACTCCACTAGACCTCTGAGGGCATGCTGTGGTATCTGGCACCAAGGTGTAAGTAGCAGATCCTTTAAGCCCTGTAAGGTACGAGGTGGGACCCCCATGGATTGGACTTGATTTTCCAGCACATCCTACAGATGTTCGATTGGATTGAGATCTGGAGAATTTGGAGGCCAAGTCAACATCTCAAACTCATTGTTGTGTTCTTTAAATCATTCTTGAACCATTTTTGCAGTGTGCCAGGGTGCATTATCCTGCTGAAAGAGGCCACTGCCATCAGGGAATACCATTTCCATGGAGGGGTGTACTTGGTCAGTAACAATGTTTAGGTAGCTGGTACGTGTCAAAGTAACATCTGCAGGAATGGCAGGACCCAAGGTTTGCCAGCAGATCATTGCACAAAGCATCACGCTGCCTCCACCAGATTGTCCCATAATGCAGCAGTCGCCAACCTTTCGGATCTCATGGACCACTAAATTCATAATTTTAAATCCCGCGGACCACTAATATGAATTTAAAAAAAATATATATATATTCTCATATTTTTTGTTTCCTCATATATAAATATATTCTCATATGTGTGTGTGTGTATCAATAGATAGATAGATAGATAGATAGATAGATAGATAGATAGATAGATAGATAGATAGATAGATAGATAGATGAGAATATATTTATATATGAGGAAACAAAAAATATGAGAATATATCTATATAAACATACAGTATATATACAAATACATACATACATACATAGGTGCGGGTGTGCCTGCAGGAGTGGCATTGCTGGTGGATTGAGGGAGCGGTGTCGCCCGCCCCGGCCCAGTAATAATATTAATTGTTTCCACCCTATCGAATCTGCCATTGGCCCTGCCGGCAGCGCCCGGGGCACATGCCCCCCTAGCTTCAGCACTGCCCCCAGCCACCCCCATGCCTCCCCCTTCCCCCACACTGAGCCACTATTACCTTGCTTTTCCCCCTCTTTTTCTATGTCCCGCAGCCTGCTCAGTCTGGGTACTGATGAGATGCCCCGCCTCTATACTGAGAGCCTTGTGACAGCCGCTGCTTGAGTCAGTAAGAGGCAGCCCCGAAGCCTCCATGTCGCTTCAATGACGGCCCAGCCTGCACAGCATCAGAGGGGCCCGGGGACCACCAACATTTTCTCACGGACCACTGGTTGGCGACCGCTGCCATAATGCATACTGGTGCCATCTCTTCCCCAGGTAAGCGATACACAGGCAACCAACCATCCACATGATGTAAAAGAAAATGTGATTCATCAGATCATTGCTTCCATTGCTCTTTGGTGCAGTTTACATGCTCACGTGCCCATTGTAGGTGTTTTTGGCAGTGGACACATGTTAGCATGGGCACCCTGACCGGTGTTCAGACACCTTTCTATCAGAACCAGCTTCAGCTTTTTCAGCAATGTGAGCTACAGTAGCTCTTCTATTGGATCGGACTACACAGTTCAGTCTTCGCTCCCAATGTGCATCAATGAGCCTTGGCTGCCCATGACCCCCGACGGTTCACCGGTTTTCCTTCTTTGGACCACTTTTGGTAGGTCCTGACCACTGCAGAACATCCAACAAGAGCTGCAGTTTTGGAGTTTCTCTGACCCAGTCATCTAGCCATCATAATTTGGCTCTTGGCAAAGTCACTCAAATAGTTTTGCTTGCCTATTTTTTTTGTTTCTGCTTCCAACACATCAACTTCAGGGGCAAAATTTTCACTTGCTGCTTAATATATCCCCCCCCCCTCCAGGATATAGTTATATATAGATATATATATGTATATATACACACATACACAGTATTGTGTATGTTTCAGGCATTTCCATAATGAGGGGTGAGGTACAGTGATATAGGGCTGAAATCTGTTTGTTTGTTGTGGATTAGGGTGGCCATTGATGGGCAGATATTTAACCAAGCAGATATCTGCTTGTCTTTGGACAAATCGACAAATCGACCAGGGTCAAAATCTAAGGGTGAAACTCAACTGATTGCAACAGCAGGGTTCATCCAGCAATTTAAATTGGAGGGTAGGAAAGATTCTGTACCACTCTCAGAGATTTTCCAACAGGGTTTAAAATAATCCTTTGTGATATAAGCACCTCTGACCACCAGAAGGGCTTCCTGTCACCTCCTAACTGATTCAAAAGAGCCCAGTAACCACAAGTGATGCTTGAAATAGGGAGTATCATTTGTGTTTGACACAATTACTGTGTTGGAGGCATTCCCGTGGTTCTTCACACTACTTTCATAAATAAGCCCAAAGGCAGCTTTCAAATGTGCATGTCAGCAAAGATGCAGAAATTAACCCTTTATATCACAGTCACATTCACAACATCATTATTTGTTCGTCCAGTTGGAAGCTGCATGGTGATCTTTGCTTGCAATCTTTTGGGTTTTTTTTCTATAAACATATAAAACTACTATGTAGGCATTTTATATTATTATAATAAGTCAAATTGTAAAGATCTTCAGTCTACTTGTAAAACATTCAATTGCAGAGCTTGTAGAACCAAGATGTGCAGAAATCAAAATATAATTATAGAACACTGTTTCATTTTATCTATGCTCTAGAACTCATAAACATAAAACAAAGGGGCTTATTCAGTAAAGCGGCGCAAAGAGCCACGAAGATCCCAAAGTGAAGTAACCCATAGCAACCAACCAGATTTCAATCTACTGAAGTTATATCAGTGAACTGCTGAACTTTTATTTAGTTGCTATTGGTTACAGCTGCTGGCACAGCCTCGTTGCTCTCTGCACCTATTAATAATGAAGCCATACAAAGCTGCATGTGCGTTCATTATAAATATTATGAAGGGAGAGAGGAATCCACCCGACAGGTTTCTGAGAACAGGCTCTGGGACAAAGTGAAAGTGCTCCTTACATCCCAATGAGATCTAGAAACGTTTATCAAAATGTGAATATTAATTAGTATGATTGTATAGTATTATGAATTTAGTTTAATAGTATTATTAATAGTTTTTAATCCAGCATTTGCAATGAAACCATGCCTGGTGAAGGCTAAAACGAACCACAAGGTACACAAAACTAAAGCAGAAGTTTATTTTCTGATTGCAAACAAAATTAATCCCACCAGATTTCATCGGTGATCGATGCGTGCTAAGACTTTTCATCAGCAGTTTACATTTTGCATGCCACTCTGAAGAGGTGTAATTTAAAGTGTTGCTGAAGCTGTCATCATATGAATGAGGTTTTGGAGACCTAAGGGTGCAACAGAGCCACAGAATTACAGGTAACCTTTTGAGTCCCTGCATTACCTGGTACTTCCCAAGAGCTCTCTAGCCTGTGCAGCTTCTTGTAGCTGGAGTCCATCCATGCGTAATCAGCACACTTTGCACAGGACACTTGCCTGGGGCCACTGCAGGGACAAGTTCGCTGTTAACCCTTCAACGACCGGGTCAGAGTTTTCCCAAGGGTCAATGCCACCCCCTGGGCCCCTTGTCAGAGCCATTAAATGTCAGAATGAGCCCCTTTTTAACTGCTAAATAGTTGACATAAGTGCGCGCACTCCTCTTCTCTCCTGTGCCAAGAAGAAGGTGCGAAAAGTTGGCCAAAGTCAACCAAGTTTTTCCTCGGGCATCTAGCAGATCTGCAGCCTTTGGCAATGCAAATGAAAGCTGCTGGATCACCGTATGCTCCATGAATAAAGCTGTATGGGCTTGAAAAGATAAAAAATGAAGTCTTTAAAGGCTAGAAAAGAGACTTTTGTGTGATTTAAGAGAGAGAGAGTACTTGCGCGTGAACGCATCGCGCTTGTGCCATTGATTTGCCTCTTTCTTTGGGGAAGCCCCCACTAGCCACCACATAGTGTGTTTCATTACAGCATAAGCTTTTCATCAGCTGGCTTTGTTCTGCCTGAAAGTAATGCTGTGAATTAGAGAAATTACAATATTTTCTATCTGCTTGAAAGTCCGAGAGAAGGACCCTTGAGCTTGGCAAAAATCAAGAGAATCATTCAGCATGTCAACCCTGCACCTGTGGTCTTGACATTCAAAGTCTACCAACCTCTTTTTTCCTATTAAACTTAATTATTCAAAAACAACACAAAGCTTGAAATGGAGCAGGTTGGAGTCGGTTTTTTTTTTTTATGGGTAGTAAATGTTCTGGAGCTCTCCCCCTTGCTTGTCATTATGAGCTTGGCTGTTAAGTCTGCCCTCCCTTTTCTTCTTTGAGCTTGGAACAGCCTTGGACTTTTCAAAATCTCAATCGTAACATCTGCTTAATCGTACGGATCAAAATATGGAGACAGAAAACATATGTAATGGTTGATTTGTTAAATCCTGGTAATGAGTTATTAACAAGGGCAGACAATGGGGGCTGGTGGAGAGAGCCTTATGTTTGCTGTTGAGTCCCTCCAAGTAACGTCTGACATTGCTGCTCTTGATAAATGGAAGTACATTCTGAACGGCAGGTGATAGCAGAGGAAAATCAATGTGTCTATTACCAAAACACCCAGACTTTTCTTTTTTTTCTCTCTTTTTTTACTATGTGAAAAATTAAAAGGCACATAAAATTTAATTGGCTGATCAGGCTCTGAAGTTTAATTGCTGCCACAGCCAGACAAAACCTTTTTTTTATTTTTTTTTTATTTTGGGAGCTCTGTTTGTTTGCTTGGCTACCCAGGCTCCCAGTCTAAGTGTATCATTGAAAATGTGTTTTATTATAACGCACGCTATGCTTTACAGTTCCCATATTGTGTCCAGGACAATGGTAAATGGTACATTAAAGAGGAGCAGCCCATGCCAACACTTCTTGGAGACATTGTAAGGGCCCCCTTTTCTGTTAGGCAGCTGCAGCCCAGGATCCAGAAAATAAAACAAAAAGGACAAGTTTGAAATACCAGGTGCATCCCAGAGCAGCAAAGACAGGGATTGATATGTTATAGCCCAGGACATGAACCTAGCTATAAAGATATCATTTTGATTGTGTGGGGATTGCACGCCATGTAAAAGGCACACAAGCGCCTGGGTAGGGTGATTCTGGCAACCCAGCCTGGCTCTGCCCCTCCAAGGCTCAATGTTGCTCAGCCAGATCCGAACACCTGTTGGCCAGACATCACAAACCGCCGTGGGAATCGTTCACCCCCTCTGATTCCAGATATCCAGAGTGGAATTATTTAGAGCCCTCCCCAGCAGAAAAAAAAAAGCCATTTGGATAGAAGAGATTTACCCTCCAAAGCTTGTTGTCCTCTCCCTCTCTCGCTCCTAGAGTGGATTCAACTGGTGTTTGTTCAAGTTGGCAGCTGGTAGTCGGTGCCACACAACGATACATTAATGGAAACAGGATGAGTTCATGGAATTAGCAGGTTTCACACCCTATATGATTAATCCTCCACTATTGGCAGATTAGAAGGCATGGGAAGCAGAAAGGGACAGCTTCTCACTGCACTGACAGCTCTGCGCCAAGGTCTCTGCCCAAAGGATGTACAGTACACTGCCTCTGCTATTGTCGGTGACATACTTTTAATGTGTCACCTTATGTTGGACGCTGCAAGTCTCTGCGCCTCTTTGGTGGCCATACTTAGAAGCCATGGAGATGTTCCAAATTGACTTTATCTTCTTGAAGGAAACACAGGGTGGTGGTTAGATGCAATGTATAGGTCGGTCATGTGTGTTTACTCATAGCAACCAGTCGGTACCGACTGATAATTTTAAAATGCCAAAAGGTGATGTCTTTTGGCTTCCATTTGTTTCTGCATTTCATGCCCACTTTATAAGTCTTGCTGGGGGGCTGTGTGTAATACACTTGTTGCCAACAGCATCCAGTGAGGTGCCATCTGTCATTTTTCTAATGTCCTTTAC
Organism: Nanorana parkeri; assembly: GCF_000935625.1. NCBI lineage: Eukaryota > Metazoa > Chordata > Amphibia > Anura > Dicroglossidae > Nanorana > Nanorana parkeri. Next base: position 1,377,699 of record NW_017306581.1, read on the forward strand.
AGAATGTACGTTCTGACCTCATTGGTTGCTATGGGCAACATCAACACACTAGTGCGTTTGGGAAAGGGGGTGGTTTCCCCAATTCAACCACACTGAATTAAACTCACTTTCATTGCCCATGGGAATATTCCCTATTCATGTTGATTTTTTTTTTTAACTGTAAAATGTAAAGATCACGTGATTTGGGCATCATCAGAACGGGCATTGCCATAGCAGGCAGCTACACGTTTTGGAGCAGAGCTCAAGATGATTCATGCAAAAAAGAATTAGTGTAATGCAATTAAAATGCTGATGTTAAAAGTATGAATAATTCATTTCATGATACCATTGATTTTTTTCCACATTTTATTCTGTTTTATGTTTTTCAATAATTATTATAATTATTA
>NW_017306581.1:1378095-1380549 GCF_000935625.1 Nanorana parkeri
TTGCATGAAATAATACAGAATATATTTAAACAAAATATCTAGTATTGCATTTCTTGAAGGAGATAAAAAAATGTAACAGTTTTGTAACCGTTGTTGTAAACAATGTATCACTTTACATGAGAGGAGATGAACAAGTGAACAATGTTACTCTAGTAATGTAATCATGTTTATTGAACACAGAGTCTCAGCACAGTGGTCGAGTCTGTCTTGGCTTGGCAGCAGAATACCCTGACACTGATCTTTTAATGCCCTGGTGGAGTAATATTTGCTGTTGGCAGAGAAAGGGGCAGTGTGATTAGGGATAATTGAATAGCTTAGTGTTGACACCCAAGCCCAGCCTGGCTGTGCCCAGGAGAACATACCAACTGGCAAATGGCAAGCCTTGACATATGCTCCTGAGCTAGCTGGCTTCCCCTGCCGGGAGCAGGGCAGGGAGGATAAACTGCTGCAGTCTCATTTTGATTCACATCTCGCTCTATTTAAAGGAATTCTATAGCTTTCCAAAATGTGGTTATATATATATGAATGTGACCAGCCTAATGTCAATGGTCTTATCAATGCGTACTAATGTTTTTAAAACCTTGATTTATGTGTAGTGTAAATGATTGATGTGCATATGGGGGCAGCCACATTTGTTCATCACCTAACGGAGGGGTGCTTCCTGCTTAGTACATCACAGCAATTGTGCCACCTCTTATTTCTATGCAAGTATATGGCTGGAAGATTGGTCATGTATGGCATCCTGGAAGGCTGTAATAAGTACCTCTGAACTTTAGATGTGCTTGTTATCTAACGTTAAGGTTGAATCTGTGAGCAGCAACTGAATGCTCTCTTTTTGTATTTTAATTCTCAGGTGTCAGGTGAACTGTAGAGACAATTGCAACAGGTGCTCCTGGCATAGCCAAACGGCAGATGCCAATGAGGCATTTCCCGGTATGTAGTCAGGTATAGCCAAACGATTCAATGGGCACAATACCACTAGTGGCCTTATCTGCAAGTGATCTGCTCTTAGCATTTGTTCAGCAATGATGCCGATTGCACTGACTGACCTACAAAATGCTCCTAGAGGGAGAATCTACATATCTGTACAGACACAGCTTTCCTATATGTCTCTGATAACAAGTAACTTGTAAAATTGTTAAAAATAAATTAGGCACATTTTGCTGATACTTGGAAATGTGTACTCTTTCAAAAGCAGCTATTGTTGCCCTTTATGAAGGTGAATCTGTAACTCTGGGTAGCTGTGGTTCCAGCTGCTGGGGAACTACAAATAGCTGCATGCAAGTTACCTCTGAATCTGGAGTCCTACAACAGCTATTACAATAGAACATGAAATCTGGGTGTGTGCTGGTATACTGGGGATGCAGCACCATTGTAAGCTCCAGTGTCTGTCTCTGCTGGGATGGGAGTTAAATGGCCACTATTCAGGCCAGCTGGGGAAAGGGAGGTTCAGCCAGCTGATTTATACACAGGGAAACACCTCCATGTAGAGTGATGAACTCCGACAAAGTAGCATTTGACTTTGTAATGAGTGTAATGAGATTTCATGCCTGATGGAAGCAGTTGTACAGAAGCGGCTTACTGTGTTTAATGAGAGCCTAATGTATGGAGCAATCGAATTAGAGTTATGCTCAACTCCGAAAAGTCACAGTTGAACTTGGTCTCAATTAGCTGGAGAAGCAGAGGGGTCCTCCGAGACTCGGCTGGAGCTGAGGCCACTGCTGAGCTATGGTCGGGTCTAGTGCTGTGATAGGGGAGCGCTGGTCTGGTACACATTGTATTGGATGCACATAATAACTGCAACAGGTTGGATTGTATCATATTCTTCTTTTCTCATGGAATGAGTATGGAATCTGGGAGGATTTCCCACGTCTTCCAGTTCAGGACAAAATCTTAGTGTATGATATCACCATACATATCATTTCCTCACCAGCAATCTCATTTCATTCAGTTACCTTTTATTATAAAGCAGAGCACCCTGACCACAATCCTACCCACTGCACACAGCACCCTGACCACAATCCTACCCACTGCACACAGCACCCTGACCACAATCCTATACAATGCACGCAGCACCCTGACCATAATCCTACCCAATGCACGCAGCACCCTGACCACAATCCTATGCACCCTGACCACAATCCTACCCAATGCACGCAGCACCCTGACCACAATCCTACCCAATGCACGCAGCACCCTGACCACAATCCTACCCAATGCAAACAGCACCCTGACCGCAATCCTATACAATGACACCCTGACCGCAATCCTACCCACTGCAGACAGCACCCTGACCACAATCCTACCCACTGCATACAGCACCCTGACCACAATCCTACCCACTGCACACAGCACCCTGACCGCAATCCTACCAAATGCACACAGCACCCTGACCACAATCCTACCCACTGCACACAGCACCCTGACCACAATCCTACCCACTGCACACAGCAC
>NW_017306581.1:1381570-1392111 GCF_000935625.1 Nanorana parkeri
CCCCCCGCCCCCAATCCTACCCACTGCACACAGCACCCTGACCACAATCCTACCCACTGCACACAGCACGATGAGCACAATCCTAAACAATGCACACAGCACCCTGACCACAATCCTACCCAATGCACACAGCACACTGACCACAATCCTACATAATGCACACAGCACTCTGACAACAATCCTACCCACTGCACACAGCACCCTGACCACAATCCTACCCACTGCACACAGCACTCTGACAACAATCCTACCCATTGCACACATCACCCTGAACACAATCCTACCCAATGCACAAAGCACCCTGACCAGGATCTTACCCACTGCACACAGCACCCTGACCACAAACCGACTCTTTTCACACAGCACCCTGACCCGGATCCTACCCATTGAACAGCAGAGCTTCTTAACCACAAGCCTCTTCACTGCATTTAGCACCCTGACCACAATCTTACTCAATGCAAATCCTACCCACTGCACACAGCACCCTGACCACAATCCTACCCACTGCACACAGCACTCTGACAACAATCCTACCCATTGCACACATCACCCTGAACACAATCCTACCCAATGCACAAAGCACCCTGACCAGGATCTTACCCACTGCACACAGCACCCTGACCACAAACCGACTCTTTTCACACAGCACCCTGACCCGGATCCTACCCATTGAACAGCAGAGCTTCTTAACCACAAGCCTCTTCACTGCATTTAGCACCCTGACCACAATCTTACTCAATGCACGCAGCACCCTGACCACAATCCTACTCACTCTACTCCGCGCCCTGACCACAATCCTACTCACTCTACTCCGCACCCTGACCACAATCTTACTTGCTGCATTTAACACCCTGACCACAATCCTACTCACTGCACACAGCACCCTGACCACAATCCTACTCCATGCACGCAGCACCCTGACCACAATCCTACTCAATGCACGCAGCACCCTGACCACAATCCTACTCAATGCACGCAGCACCCTGACCACAATCCTACTCAATGCACACAGCCTGCTAACCAGAGTTCTACTCATGGCACCCTGACCACAATCCTACTCCCCGCACACAGAATCCTGACCATGATCCTACTCACAGCACACAGCACCCTGATCACAATCCTACTCACAGCACACAGCACCTTGACCACAGTCCTACTCATTGTACTCAGCATTCTGATACCATTCATACTCACTGGACATAGCACCTTGATCAGCAGTGTTTCCTGTAAGATCAGGCCTTTCTAAACTTTTTCCTCTTGGCCTCAGATAACTTATTTGACTGTTTACTCTGTTTACTTTGAAAGGCAAATCTAACAGATATTGGTGACCCAGGTAAGTGTTGATTTTCTGGGTTATATCCAAATGGATACATCTCAAAAAGCAATGGCCTATATAGGCAGATGATTGGTAATATACATGTGTAAAGCTGGCCATACACCTTACAATTATCTGCAGATTTTATGTGGTCGGATGGAAAAGGTGCAACAGATTCATCCATCTGTAACTGTAATAATCTCCACCTGGGCTAATCTGTTGCACTTTTTCCATCCGACCACAGAAAATCTGCAGATAATTGTAAGGTGTATGGGTACCTTAAGGGGATATTCTATCAATAACATTAAATAAAAACAATAAAGGCAACTTGGCATGAAAGTAATCAGCTCACATATTCAGGCTTTGCAGGAAAAATGCTAATATAGGCATTAACAAGATTAGACAACTGAAATATTATTTCTGATTGGTGGCACAGGTTAAAGTGTGTAAAGACCAAACTTTTTTTTTAGTTTTGGAGAGAGTGGTGAGAGGTTAGAACCTCAGTCAGGTTTACATTGCATGCTGTCTGTGTTTTTGCTGAGGACATTCACCCTCACTGTTGTTCCCGGTGGCAAATTTCTCTGTTCCAGAAAGTGGTAAGGCAACCAAACTTTTTGATTTGTCACAGGGAATGGGGGGAAAACTTCCAATGGGGGCACCTGTTCAGGTTGCAAGTGTCTACAGAGAGCACAACTCTTCATACTTCCTGCTGTGTCTGCAGGAATGGAAGTAAAGGGAAACCTTTGGAATGTAACACAAACTTAAAATAAAACCTAAACAATCCCAAAAGAAGTCATAACCATTCCCCCTTCTATTTAAAGCTAAGAACAAAATACAAAAAGTTGGATTTACTGAACGGTAATGCACTTTACTTTATTGAATAACCCTGTAGACTTATTTTAATCATCACTTTCAGCCCATTAACTTGTTACTTCAAGAAGGTCCAGTACCCCATCCTTTCCCACAGCCCACTCCACTCAGCTACCTCCAACACACATCTTTCATACAGCCAATAGGCAAGAATTATGTTTTCCTTGCAAACTCATAATCTTCGTATGTATATCAATTATGAGTCTTTGATGGGGTATGGTCATGACCCATGATATGTTGATAGCATGTTTCACCGTGTTTATTGGAGGGCATTTTGGTTCATATCAGCCCAACTTGCAGTTAATAACCTGCTGTAAAGAGAGGCAGTCACAGGCTGATAAAGTATAAGAGTATAACATTGGTATAACTGCTGAAATTTGCTACGTAATACACAGCGGTAATTCAGTGCAGTATAATATTTTAAAAAACTGACTCTGCAAGATTTGTAGGTTGCTACTATTACTAACATTTTCAATAAAAAAAAATGACTGCCTTCATTATGCATGGTGACATAAATGGGAAACTAAGAGGTTCTGTCCAGATATATGCATTGTGATACTGCGTGTGTTATCATACTAAAAACATGGTAACAAATAAAACTAGGCATGGTACAGTGCCTTTCTTTTTATTGCTTGTAATGCACCCAGACCTGGCACCACAAAGCAGACACCCTGCCATCAGTGTGTTGTGGTGTTCTGCAGTGAAAATCAAATGCTGCAGGTCCATAAAAAAAACTTAATTGTGGGTCTAATGGCACGATCAACAGTTATTAAAACTATGATACAGCAAACAAAAACTGCTATGTTATTGTGATTGCCTATAGTTCCATTGTAACCCCCCTGGCAGTTTCTTACATAGTTTGACTGGTTTTCGTGGTTTTCGTGTGATTGGTGTGATCTTTGAACTGGGTTGCCAGATCTCCGCACTTGTCCATAATAAGGGCTCCCACTATCCCTGCTATCCTTAATGTATTTCATTTTTAGCGGCAATAGAGGAGCAAGAACATGCATTGGTAGGCAGGAACACACAAAACTACCATGTAGACAAGAACAGAATTAGGAACTATGGCAGAGAGATCTCACTTACTGACTATCCAAGACACATAAGAAGCCTGAGGCTGACACTGACCACCAGACCTGACATATTTATAACTGAAAATATTTATTTATTTTAGGGTGGACTGATGCTTTAAACTAAGGTTCTTTCAACTTTCTTTTCTGATAACTGCTGTATGTATGTGCTGCTATGAACTGTCAAGGCCATCAGATATCCAATTGGATGTTGAACAACCAAGATGGAAGATGCAGCAGTCAGAAGCCACATCTGTCTGGGTTTGGTACATTATTTTTTAAGCAGTAATTACGGAGGGGTAGATTTGAGATCCGGCACTGCCAAATGAAATGCACACACATGCAACTGCCACAATTAACCTGTTCTTAAATTAAAATGTTCTCTCTACTCTATTTATGTCTCTGACAAGTTGCACCCAGAAACAGGATCACTATGTCATGGCCCTTAATTTTATGACAAGTTAACCCAAACAGGCCTCACCTGGCCATTAATCCACATTGCAAGCCCACCAGGACTCCCTAAGGCCCCATTCACACTGAGCGATTCGCAAATCGTTTGTCGCGCGATTTGCATTTGTGCGATATTGCGCGTTTGTCGCGCGATATCGCGCAAATGCTTGCATTGAGCAAGCTAGAATCGCGGCAAAATCCGCTCCAAAAAGGGTCCTGCTGTAGCGACACACGACCCGCGACACACGACCCGCGACAGCGACGGACAGAGCCCCATTGCCATGCATTGGAGAGCAATATCGCTCGGTAAATAGCCGCGATATCGCGGGAATTAACACGCGATAAATCGCTCAGTGTGAATGGGGGCAAAGGCGTATTGAATATGCGCGTTTGTCGCACGTTTCATGACGCGCGTTTTTACCGCGAGGGCTACTTGGCTGTATCCCATTGGAAACGCGCTACAAAAACACCGCAAAAAAGCTCATGTACCTTTTCAGGCGTAGGCCGTTTTGTAGCGCGTTCAGACGGGCTGAAATACGGCAAGGTGTGAACCATACCCATAGAAAACATTGGGATTTTAATGTTTGAGCGTTTTGTAGAGCGTTGAACGCGCTACAAAACATACAGGTGTGAACCAGGTGTTACAGGGAGCACCACTTAAATCATATAGACACCCAAGGCCCTTCTGTATCCTGTCTAACTACAGGCCTATAAACCCGCGCTCTTAACAAGCTTATTCTCTGCTTGCTTTAGTAAGTACTGTTTACTTCCAAGACAAACCAGCATATCATGTAAAAAAACTTTTATTCAAAAAAGAGAAATATTAAAAAATAAATTATATTCAATTTTCTTCAAATGATTAAGAAATGTTTCTTCCTTTTTTGCATATATCAGATTAAATTAATTATAAATTATACATTCAATTTCCGGGTTTACTTAAACAAATTGCAATAAATATATAAATATTAACTTGATTGCCATTGGATTTGTACAGATATGATAAATTACATTGCACAAGGTGAGCTATGTACAAATATACACACACACACACACTCACACACACTCACACACACACACTCATACAAATAAATATTTACAAAGGTGTCAAAAAAGTGCAAGTCCAATTTAAACGTCCACACAAAGCGTCAGGGGTGGCTCATTTTCGATGTTGTTCAGAGATGATTTGTTTAGTTTCCTGGGGTCTTCTGGTGTCCAGACTTTGGCTGTCCGAACAATGTTCTGATCCCGGAGTTGTTTCTCATCGGTCCAGGATAGAGAATGGCCAGCTAGAGGAGGAAGACCATAATCTGGGTCACTTGGAGATGGAGATCCTAAAGGATAGAGAAAAAAAGATATCAGGTTAGTTTCCATTAATTGTTGCCAGTCATCACAACATTGTGCTTTAGAACAGGAATATCATACCTAGGCTGCAAATAGTACAATGAGTTGCCCTAAAGTTAAAGCATATCTTAAACCAAAATCTTTTTTAGTCCCCCTGGGAATACCATTGGGAAGATTTTCCTCCACTTTCTGTCTCAAAACCCAATGGGAAGTGAGAATACATCACTCCAAAGTGGTTGAAACCCCTTCTTAGACAGTTGTCACTGGAACAAGTGTCCTCACTAGAGGATATTCCCTCTGTACCTGTACTTGTTACAGTTCCCTCATTTTAAATCCCAGCAAAAATGGCCCCCAGCTCAAAAAAGAGCGGGTGAATTTTGGTGGCTCATGGTGCTGGGATGATCTGCTGAAGGGTAGGTAGATATCTTCACACCAGTTCTTCGAAGGTAGATATCTGTGTGTTATGCCCACCCACACTCAGGAGAATTAACAAACTATTGTGTGCCTTTGATTGGTCAGATTTGCAGTGACTCACAATCTGGATTACTCATCTCTAATTGCTGACATTACAAAACAGCTAAAGATTTGTATATGATCTAAAATGTTTTTCTTTAACAGATTAACATTAGCAGGAAGCTTTGATACTACTCTTATCTAAAGCTGGTCATACACCTTACAACCATCGCATGACTTTTGTTGTGCGATGGTTGTAAGGTAATTCAAATCTCGTACGATCTGCCCATCTTGGACAGGCAGATCGTATTTGTGATCATCGCAAGCCCTCCCCGCTGAGGGGCGAGCTTCCGATGAGTCCAATGCTGAGCGGGCAGTGTGCGCTTGAGCGGGCAGTGTGCGCTTGCGCACACCGCCCCGTTCGACATTTGTCTTCCGAGCACGCCACTAACCCTCCGAAAAAGCGTGCTTGGAAGACAAAAGGCGTGCGACTGTACAGTAGAAACGGTCGCACGCCTTACATACACCTGCCGATTATCGTACGATCGCAGGATCACCCGCGATTATCGTACGATAATCGGCAGGTGTATGGGCAACTTTAGGAGGACAATTGAGTGATCAAATAACCCAATTTGGCAACAGCCTTTTCCCCTCAAGATCTGTTGACCAAAAATGTCTACCTGTAAAAAATAAGTCAAGGCAACTGTATATTTCTTGAAGACGTTTCACTGGTCATCCAACCAGCTTTCTCAATTCAGAATGATTTGTATAAACATTCTCTGGGAATATATAAGGTATGGCACGTCCAGTTGCTTTGACTTATTTTTTACAGATATACCATGACCTGGATACATGAGAACCTTCACAGACAAAAGTGTCTACAGACATCCTGGTGTGTGCTCATTTCTATGCCTGGCAGGACCATGTAAAGATAATCTAAAATGTCAGTGGCCTGGCTACTCTGGATTCAGCACTTTGAGTTACTCACTGGGAACAAGCATGCAGTAAGGGAAGTCAAAACTTCAGTTCTGAATACTTGTTCCAGGTCATCAAGACAGCCAGAGAGGTAGCATTTTCAGAAAGAGATTGGCAATGGCAGCCTCCATATTTCCCTCACAACAGGTTTCCTTTAAGGCTGGCCACAGGTGGGCAAATCCCAATGAACTACAAAAGCATCACAATGAAGAATGGTCTGTAATCAATCACAATGATCTTCCAGCATGGTGAAAAATCCCACAATGCTGGTCACTGCCTAATCTGCCTAATTAGTGCTAGAGAACCCACAGCCACTCATCGCCAGCAAACCTTGTCTGCAAGTGTCAATGCTAATCAATTGGTGTGCTGATTATGATGCATTGGGGTAAATGTATCAAAGTTGTAATTACTAACTTATCCCACATCTGGTTACAGAATTCACCTTGCCTTTTGTCTGTTTAATATGTAGAGTAGGTAGGTAATGACTTCCTATCCTATGGGAGGCTCCTGCTGGTTCCACAACTAATGTGCTTTATACTCTGCTCATCACAATGTAGATTGGAGAATCTGGTTTTACAGTTCTGTTTGCAGCAAAACTGCTTTCTCTTATTTTTAAATGATTCCCTTTGCTGCTATATGTTATTAACCATATTTTTTAGAAATCTGAGGATTTTCTATATGCAAAGCAATGTCTTTAGAAGCGGTCTCACAAACATGAGAGAGGTCCCCAGTGGTTCTCTATTCATATAATGCCTCGCACAGGGCACTAATTGCAGACGATTTACTAACAGGGTTATTCACAGAAGGGTGAAGAGTTTGGAGAAGGCCGGAGAAGTGAACAATCTAGGACAACATAGCTGAACTGGAAAGTGAGCTGAATTGGAGAATGTTTCCATATCAGCTATGTTGTCCTAGATTGTTCACTTCTCCTGCCTTCTCCAAACTCTTCACCCTTTTGTGAATAACCCTGTAAGAGTGTTGATTTTGCAAAGTGAATGTTCGCTAATTTTAGTGAATAAGGATAAGCTGTGTTAGATCTGAAGAACCAATCATGTGTAAGAGAAATAATAAAAATATATATTTTGGCTTGACATGATTGGATGATTAAAGTGAGCACAGCTTCATCTTACCCATAAGATAGGATAAGATAGTTGCATAATAAACCTCCTCTCCTTTAGTAAATCAGCCTGGCTGCGTTGATGTTTCTGTTTTTAGCTGGGGTGACACTAGCCTCCGGCAGCCAGCAATTTGACAAAATTGGAATCATTGATTGGAAACATTAATTTTGGCTGCAGTGAGCAGAGTTGGTCAGTAAGCAGAGTTAAAACTGAATAAAAGATTCAGGAAACAGGCTTTTTTTTGCCACATGTTAAGGAATGAATAATCTTGACGTGCCCTTTCAGGACAAGCTGGGACCAGTAGTGCCACAAGAACAGGGGGCCAACAGGTGCACACAGCAACTCGGCTACATAATTGCCCAATATCTACTGTGGAAATATAAACTTTAGCGTGGTCTGTACATACTGGGGTGACAACCATTTAGATTTTAGGGGTCTTGGACAAAGTCACAGACCCCGGTTGTGGATATTAAAGAGTCTCCAAGGTCCTTCCTAAATTCTGAAGACCTGCTAACTGGAACACCTGACCCAAGTCCCAAACCTCCCCAATGTATCTTCCCAAGTCTCTATCTGGACTTTAATTCTGCAAGATCTAAAGATTAATTTAATGATGAACTCAGGCTGGGGCTTGTAGTGCCCCAAAGCTACAAAACCTATATTCCTATCCCTCCCCCCCCCCATTCACCCCAGGAAACTGAAGTTATCAGCAGTAAGAAGAAGTCCTCAAGTGTCAGCAGGTGTACACTATGATGGGACTTGCAGCTCCTCGATAGTTCTGGGACTGGTAGTTCCCTGACACATACAGGTCCACTTCAGCTTTGGATGCCCCCAGATCCCAGACTTGCACGTTATTGTTCTAGAAGTCATAGAGAGCTCTTACTTCCTCTACAACTATAAAGTGATTCTGTACCAGAGTGGGGCTGGGAGCTCGTGTTGGAAGTAGGGCTTAACAAGATCTTGTACCTGCTTCAAATTATAGTGGGATTTGGAGTTTCTCAGCAGCTAGAGTCTATACATTTGTATACTTCCCAAGTGTTTCTAAGAATGGGACCCATGCTGTGCAAGTAGTTCTTCAGAGGCATTAGAGAAAAGAGACCTGAGCTCATGCTGGGGCATCATAGCTTTCTCAATAGTCCCTAGAAGCTCTAGTACCCATATCCCTTTCTTCCTCCTAGGTGTCAGTTCAGGTCTTGTACCTCCATGGTGTAGACAACCTCAGATCTCGCATCCCCTCTCTGGTGCTCCTAGGTTTAGACATGCTAGGGCTGTTCTTTAGCTGCTACAGAGGTCCATTTCTATATATCTTTCTCCCTCCCCAGGGTACCTAGGTCTGTATTGGTGCTAGCCCTGTCTGCTCTTCAGCACCTGCAGAAGTTTAGGTCTACCATACCCTGCCCATGGTGTGCCCAGGTGTGCACTCACTTGTTCCTCTGTGGCAGATGATGACCTTCTTGGGTTGCAGAGAGCTCTCGGTATTTGGGTTCCTCAGGGGGAGATCTGACTGCACAAGCTCGCTGAGGAAGTTGATGTAACCGATGGCCAGCCGCAGGGTGTCCACCTTGGAGAGTCTCTTCTCGTAGGGCAGGGTGGGGATGTGGGTCCGGAGACCCTCGAAGGCATCATTGATGGACTGCATCCTCCTGCGCTCTCGGACATTGGCCGCCTGTCTGAGCTGCTGCATCTCCGCGTCGGACCTCATCCTCCTCCTCCTCTTCACAGCACCACAGCCGGTGCCCTTCATGCCCGGGGACAGGTCGCAGCCGACCTCCCCGCAGTCGTAGGGGAAGCCCCCAGAGGACGAGGTGGACGAGAAGGAGAAGTTGCCGGCGTCGCAGTAGTCTTCCCCGTGCAGGATGCGGCTGTCCTTATAATAGTCCTGGATCTGGCCGGTCAAGAAGTCCACATCGTCCTCCAAAAAGTCCTCGGCGTCCAGGTGGTCCCTGGAGGACTGGTCGGTGAAGAAGTCTTCTTCATCGAAGTATGGGGAAGGGAAGGACTCCAGTCCTGTAAACTGCTCCAGCACTGTGTCCATGGCTGGGGTACCGGTGCTGCGCTCCGTCTATAGTGCCGCTATACAGGGACACGCGAGGATTCTTATAAGAACATCCAGAGACGCGTGCCTGGACCGTCAGCCCTCAGCCAATCAGCGAGCACCTCGCTCCCTCCCCATCCCTACAAACACCTACATGTGCTGAGCGGACGGTCACGCCCCCTCCCCCCCGCTTCTCACACAGGTAACGGGTCGCCCAGCTGCTGAGACTTCCCAACATAAGGGGGAGGTCAGGGAGACAGAGGGGCGGCCAGCATGGGCTTGTAGGGGGACAATGGGCACAAATCATGGTGTCAGCCGCTCATAATCAAAGCTCTTCAGGCTCCAGTACCATGAGGACAGCTTACAGCACATTGTAGCACACTGACAGCCCCAGACAATGAGCGCAGGGACTTCTGCGACCACAACTCAATGCAATGGCACCGAGTACTTCTCAGCTGTATGATGAACCCTTTTATTACAGCCGGTGCCTGCATAGTCCTATACAGACCAGTGACCATTACATCTGTATAATGACTACAATGATGACTCCTAATTTCATTTTTATAATAAATATGTCATAAACGGATTTACCAAAACTTGTAAAAGTAACGCAGACAAGTAGAAGCAAGAGGGAATGATGTACTGAAGGAGTACAGAATGGTCATGTGACCTATTAAACAAGGTGATGCTGTCTGCACATCAATCATTCAATCACATATGTGCAAAAATTACTGTTTATATCACTTTATCATTATTGAGTAATCAGAGGGAACGATGCTTTGCTCCATCAGCCGAGCTAAGTGAAAATTATCTATTGGTATCTGAGAAACCAAACTTTTCATCATGAAGACCTTAAAATTTAAAATCTAATACCCCAGAATCTCCATCCCCCTCACCCCTCCCTCTATCTCCTCTTT
>NW_017306581.1:1392142-1393377 GCF_000935625.1 Nanorana parkeri
CATACGCGTTTTGGGTGAACTTTTATTGATTTGAATTGTTTGCATGTTGAACAGAAGCAGATATCCTTCAGGGGTTGTTCTATACTCCAAACCATCACTTGTATAACATTTCTCCAAGACCGGTGTCTACAGAGAATGATTTTCCAACAACAACATCTGATCAGTTCTGATAAGATGTTCCTCATGATTATTCTCTATGGAACAAATGTCCGAGTTTGTTGTCATTGACAGGATCGCCCCGTGTATGGTCGTAGAGATGCACAGCCTGCAGACAGCCCCTGTCACCAGTAATGACATTATATACCTACAACACGATTGTTTGGTAATATTTGCTAAAACTAGAAACAATATTTAAAGGAAAAAGCGAACAAAACATTGTTATACTATATGCATCTAGAAAAAGAAAGCAGCACATAATTACCATGTAATAGCACTCGGGGAATCCACCCAGAACACTGACATATGGACCCGGAAGATCCATCCCTGGTTTATTCGTAGCATGAGGACCGTCAGATCTCAGATGTATCTACTACATGACCCGTCTGAGACAATATCACAAAATAATGACATGATAATATTACTATGAGACAGAAATGAGACGATTGATATAATTGCCTCAGAACTTTTTGTAGAAGCGGCCAGGATGTCACATTGTACAATGATCCAGAGAGAAGAATCATTCTGATTTCAGAAGTCTAATCTCATCGAGCTGTCCTGGAAGTGGACGATGTGACAACTGTTATCCTGAGACATGGAAATACTTTCTTTGTTGGTTCTTTCACTGAATTAAATACAGTTTATTCATTCCTCTTCTATCCGTCATCTCTGGAGGAGAGTATTTACAGGAACGTTCTTTCTGCAAACGCATGTTTAAGTTCTACCCATGGAGCATACAAATGATTTCATACATAGAATAAATATATATCTGTATCTGTCTATCTATTCATTTATTTGTCTGTCTGTTATCTATGTATTTATTCATTATATCTATTAATGTATCTGTCTATTATCTATGTGTATATCTATCCATCTATCCTTAATCTGTTATCTATTATCTATCTATCTATCTATCTATCTATCTATCTATCTATCTATCTATCTATCTATCTATCCATCTATCTATCTCTCACATCTCTCTCTCTCTCTCTCTCTCTCTCTCTCTCTCTCCTCTGCTGTTCTCTCTCTTTCTCTCCGCTGCTGTTCTCTCTCCCCCCCTCTCTCTCTCTCCGCTCTCT
>NW_017306581.1:1393649-1394376 GCF_000935625.1 Nanorana parkeri
TCTCTCTCTCTCTCTCTCTCTCTCTCTCTCCTCTGCTGTTCTTTCTCTCCTCTGCTGTTCTCTCTCCACCCCTCTATCTCTCTCCGCTCTCTCTTCAATCTCTCTCTCTCTCTCTCTCTCTCCCTCTCCCCTCTGCTCTTCTCTCTCTTTCTCTCCTCTGCTGTTCTCTCTCCACCCCTCTATCTCTCTCCGCTCTCTCTTCAATCTCTCTCTCTCTCTCTCTCTCTCTCTTGTGATATTGTGCAGATATTTTCACCGTTGGTTCCTCTTTTCCCAGTACAATGCGGAGTCTCCTCTCTCTTCTATAGAGGTGATGTCCGGGAAGAGTCTCTCTTTCTCTCTCTCTCCTCTGCTGTTCTCTCTCTCCCCCCCCTCTCTCTCCCTCTCCCCCCTCTCTCCTCTGCTGCTCTCTCTCTCCCTCTCCCCCACTCTCTCCTCTGCTACTCTCTCTCTCTCTCTTCCTCTCTCTCCCCCCTCTTCTCTCGATAGATAGATAGATAGATAGATAGATAGATAGATAGATAGATAGATAGATAGATAATATGTATTCGGCTACCATAAAAGGACCTATATCTTTGAAGCCAGCAAAGGTTTAATATATAAAAGATAACTTATATGAGAGAGAGGGAGGAGGGGAAGTGCACACTTGTGGTTTTTGTCAATCAAGGACAATGTAATATATTCCTATATCATATCTGTATATTTATAAACAATGTATAATTTATAT
>NW_017306581.1:1395015-1418365 GCF_000935625.1 Nanorana parkeri
CGCAAGGAAGCTGTACAAGTGGATGCACATATGGATGGAGCTCCGTCACAGCTCAGCAGCCCACACTGCGTTCCATTGCAGTGCAACTTGGGTCACGACTTAATGAGCAAGGACAAAATGTGGGTCTTGAGGTTACACAGGTTGAGAACCACGGCTCTAGATAGATAGAAAGATAGATATCTAGATAGATAGATAGATAGATAGATAGATAGATAGATAGATAATATGTATTCGGCTACCATAAAAGGACCTATATCTTTGAAGCCAGCAAAGGTTTAATATATAAAAGATAACTTATATGAGAGAGAGGGAGGAGGGGAAGTGCACACTTGTGGTTTTTGTCAATCAAGGAAAATGTAATATATTCCTATATCATATCTGTATACGTGACCCAAAAGTGGGTCGCGACCCCGTGTTCAGTGGGTCCCCGTGTGTCTTCCACTTTTCTAGGTGAGAGGTTCCTCAGCCTACCCCTAGGGCAGCACTGTCAGTTCTCGTGCCAAGCAGCCATTCAAAATATGCTGCCCGGTGCCGAATGTCAGCTTGAGGTAGGCTGGGGGTATGGCCGCGAGGGAGCTCCATCCATACTTGCATTGCTTACAGCTCCGTCACCTGTCCTGTAGAGGTTCCTGGACTGGAGTGACATCACAATCTGGCTCCTGGCACCTGGGCGCGCAAGGAAGCTGTACAAGTGGATGCACATATGGATGGAGCTCCGTCACAGCTCAGCAGCCCACACTGCGTTCCATTGCAGTGCAACTTGGGTCACGACTTAATGAGCAAGGACAAAATGTGGGTCTTGAGGTTACACAGGTTGAGAACCACGGCTCTAGATAGATAGAAAGATAGATATCTAGATAGATAGATAGATAGATAGATAGATAGATAGATAGATAATATGTATTCGGCTACCCTAAGAGGACCAATCTTTGAAGCCAGCAAAGGTTTAATACATAAAAGATAACTTATATGAGAGAGAGGGAGGAGGGGAAGTGCACACTTGTAGTTTTTGTCAATCAAGGACAATGTAATATATTCCTATATCATATCTGTATTTATAAACAATGTATATTATGTATATTTTACATGTCAAATCTATCACAGATGTGTAATATATACTCTCTCTCTCTCTCTCTCTCTCTCTCTCTCTCACACTCTCTCTCTCCCCATTCCTCAGCTTCGGAGTTCAGACTTTGTTTTTCCAACAATACCATAACTGTATGAAGGCCAGCAGTCATGGTGCCATACACAAATGTGTTTGGAATGATTCATGGATTCCAAAGATAATGTTGGTGGCAGGTCTTTCTTTCTGTGACCCAAATCTAGTTTATATTGCCTGAAAAATGGTTTGTTAAAATTGAATGAATGTGTGATAGGAAATGAGAAAGGGTAGGTTGTGGTTTCTGCACAGCCTTCTGCTATAGTGCTGGAAATGTAAAAAGTATGTATATTCCATTTCTAGTGAGCTCAATTTGTTTTTATTCTCGTTGCTGTTTTTACCTTAATGGATTTAGAGAATTTAGAGATTTGTATTTAGAGAAACATGGAAACATAAAGTTTCTCATCACTAAACCCATACACTAAAAATGTTACTTCCCTGTACTTAAGGCTAATCCAATGTGAGGTAAAACAATGGCAGCTCCTATTTGTCTCTCTTTCCTTTAAAGTTGTTTTTAATGTGACTTTCACACTTTTATATTCTTGCTTTTCCATAATTTTGTTATTGTATGAAATATAGAAATTGGTAAATTGACCACAAGGGGGAGCTCTGTTTTTGACTCAGCCTCATGCAGCCAAGAAACCTGTACTGAGAAAATATGTAGGTGGTCATTGTTGGCCTCTCCTTTCAGAAAATTCGGGTTTTCTGACAGTTTCATCCAAAGGCTTTAAGCCAGTGACTTCTAACAAGTGTTGAGATTGAAGTGCTGACCTTACTCTACCTTTGCATGCTTGTAGTGGGCCAGTAACTTAGTAAGTATTGAAGCCTGAGGAAGCCAGGCAGCTGGGAATTGTTCAGAAAGCGGTTGGCAATGTAATACTCTTTGCAGTATTTGCGGGTTGGCTATGAAAAGCCAATACTTTTTTTTAATAGAGTGGATTAGAACCCTTGTCAGGTTTTATTACTGTCTGCATCCAACCTCCCTACTGCAGTACTCACCGTATGCCTGGCCTGCAGACACTAGGTTCTGTCCAGTGCCAGGTGTCACCAATATACCCTCTGGGGATCATCACAATGACCTGGGCTTAAAGTACTGCTGCACCAACCTGTGATTATATGCCTTTAAAGTGTACGTATAGCCAAACTGGGTTTTTAAAAAAAAATTGGGATAGAGTAGGGAAGGGTTAAGGCCCCTGCCAGTTTAGTTGCGCTGTCTGTGTTCCATTAGGGATATTTCCTTTCCCTTCCTGTCCCAGAGACAGAGCAGGAATTTAGGGCAAATCTCCCAAAGTGAGGGAATTGCCCTCTTAGACAGTTGTCCCGGGTTGGGGTCCCCATTGGAAGATTTTCCCTTAAAGCCTGTTTTATGGACAACTGCAAACATTTGGATTTATCCTTATATTTATTCTTGTTGACAGTGGTCACCAGTACAAATAGAGGGTCTAACCCGTCACCACTTTATCCACAACTAAAAATATGTTTTATCTAAAGATATATTTTTAAGTGAATACTGTTCAGTACTAAGGATCACCTACCACTGCTGGTGCAGAAGAAGAAGTGGGAGGACCTGTGACATCACTAGATCATCCAAAAGATACCTGGATCCAAGGTGTGTAAAAAGTAACATTTTCAGAAATAGGTGGGTGTGGAGGAGGGGGTATACAATACCTGCTGCCTGATCTCACCTTAGAAGACTGAGCTGTATCTCCTATCTGAGCTCTGTAAACACCTCACCTTAATGACTGTCACCCTGTTGGCAGGACATGATAATTGGCTCTGGGTCCTCATCAATCAACAAGTGGAGGGATAAGGTGTCTGGCCGGAGAAAGGACAGATACAGGCTTTCATGACAAGGACATTATCTGTCGATGACCTCTGTCTTGGTGAAGCTGCTACAAGGTGTCACTCAGGAAATATAATTTAACCATTCCCCTGCCACCTAGCAGTGATTAACACACTGAAAGCTGATATTTCACTTACAAATGAATTGGATCAGTCACTGACTTCTTATGTCTCTCCGGGACTTCAGTTGAGATAACTTCACAATAGAGTGCCTACTAGTTCTCTCACCTCATTCTAGTCTATTGAAGTCTCACTCCTGCCGCTGTTGGAGACGTCTCACTCATACTACTGAATTCTCTTCAATGTAAAATAAATGTTTAAAAAAACAACCGAGTGAGACTTTATATCAATTTATTCTATGTAATGAAAAGTAAAGTGGAGAGATCTGGCCACTGGAGTCTGTGAAAAATATTTAGGAAGTGGGTGATTCAACTCTGCACCACCGCCAATAGCTTAAAGAATCTGCTTTGGGTGCACACAGCAGTCCATAGCTTCCAGTAAGGAAATGGCTATCTAAAGAATTATTTCGGGTGGAAACAGCAGGCTATAGCATCCAGTAAGGAAAAGTGCCATCTAGAGAATCTGGTTTGGGTGAAACAGCAGTCCATAGCATCCGGTAAGGAAATGGCCATCTAAAAAATCCACTTTGAATAGAAACAGTATTCCATAGCATCCAGTAAGGAAAAGTACCATCTAGGGAAACTGGTTTGGGTAGAAACAACAGTCCATATCATCCAGTAAGGAAAAGGGCCATCTACAAACTGCAGTCACTCACTGTGAAGTACCAGCAATCATTGCACTGCTCTGACCTCCTCCAGGCCTGACTTTGGAAATTCAGGAGCAAAGCCTGTGAAATTTAAAGGATCATTCCCCCCAAAATGATATACTTTATATGTAACTTTCACACCTATGGGACATATTTATAAAGCATTCTGTTTGCCAATCCTTGTCTGCTTTTGGCTGGAGGTCTGCTTTAAGGATTACGTCTTATTGCTATGGGTATACACAGCCACTTATTTTTACATTCTATGACACATGCTCCACATTTACGTGGTTTCCAATCACAAGCAATGCATTCAATGTTTAGCACATGTCAGATGACTCAGCCCAACACACCATTGACATCATGTATAGCAGCAACAAGGTCAGGTAGGCAATGATTAATAAAGTGTAAACTGTAAATTTACAGTAACGCAGCCAGAGATCAAAACCTCTTTGGAGAAAACCAGTTAACTCCCCAGTCAAAAGTGAAATTAAACCTTGAGATGCACAGCCAACCAGCCTCTTATTCAAGCATTGCACTCCACATTGTCTTTTTTTTTCTGTAATCTGCAAAAGCTTTTTGTTATCTGTCTATGAGAGGAGAGAAGGGAGAAGGAGAGGGAGAGGGAGATTTCCCAACAGACACATTGGAGCTTCCTTGTCATTCATACATTGAAAACCTGATGTATTAAAAAGGACTGAGCATCAGATATACCTATTCATGTTAAGTGCAGACATAAGGAATGAGTAAATATAACACTTCCAGGTATTTATTCTGCGGGCCATATATAGGTCATGTTTCAGGAAATTTCAACCACTTTCAAACCAAAATAGATCATAAAGCCATCTGAACAGAACAAGCAAACTTACCATCAATACATTTGAGTGATTCATAGCTGTTGTCAGCAGGTTGCGGATCTGTTTGGTTATATTTGTAATTAGAATTTGCTGAAGCTGGTTGAAATTGTCCTATTTATGGCCTGATACCCTGTTACATTTTCAGTTTATATCACAGAGAATGAATGAAGAGAAGTGGGCACACCTGAGGTTCCAGGATAAGCAGAAAGAGAGCCAGGGATTATGGCAGGTAGGTCCTACTACTGGAGTTAGAAGATACCAGCAGTAAAGGCGCCTTACTGGACTACACCCAGAATTTAAATATTACTTCTAAGCAGGGAAATCCTTTAAGGACATATGAATACATGATGGTTTCTGAACACAACATTCAAATAAACAGTTATTTGGCTGTAAAATTGGTCTCTGTTTATAACCCAGAATATTATTCCAAATCACCAAAATCCATTGACTGTTCCTGAAAATCAAAAAGCACTTGGCACCCATTTAAAGTAGAGGTGCACCGAAATGAAAATTTCAAAACCGAAACTAAACCGAAATAAAAAAAATGTCAGGACGAAACCGAAAATGTTTTTTATTCTAACTTTTTCACATTTTTGAAAATATTTTATTTGTATTTATTTTTTATAAACTTTAAATAAAATGTTTTTTTATTTTTATTTATTTATTCATTTTTATTAAATATTTTTATTTTTTTACTTTACTTTTAAATAGACCCCTAATATCTCCCTCAATCAATTTTTCTGTAGCCCCTGTTATAAATGAACAGGAATCCTCTATACATAGTATGTTTACCATGTCCACCATCATGAATGAACAGGAAGTAATGTAGATCACTTCCGAATTATTTATAATTGAGGACAGAGTAAATATACTCTGTCCTCAATTATATACAAACACTCAGTGATCACTGGTCACTGACTGCTTGTACTCACTCTCCATCCTGGATTGGCTGTCACAGGAGGCTGAGCGGGGCGGTGCGGGAGGAAAGCTCAGCCTCCTGTGACAGATGTCTCCGCCCACACACCGCTCTTCCGATCTGTGGCAGGGGGCTGAGTGGTGCGGGGAGGAGAGACGCCTGCCGCTCACAGAGCTCTCCTCCCGCAGCGCTTGGCCTCCTGTGACTGTTTCTTTACTCCCCGCTGGGACACAGAGCAGCGCCCAGTGGGGAAGAAAGAAAGCAAGCACGGATGCACATCTATATCGGCAAAAAAATGGCACTTTCAGCATTTTGCCAAAAGTGCCATTTTCAGCCGATATGTTTTGGCGGCCGATATAGCGGTGCATCCCTAATTTAAAGTATATCTGAAACCTTTTTTGTTGTTTTGAAGAGAACAGTGAAGAGTAGAGACCCTGTCCGGTTTTTATTGTGTATCCCCTAGGGAAACTCACTCTTTCTATTTGTCCTGGTGACCACAGCAACTAAAACTGATGGGAAATCCAATATATTGAGTTGAGTCACTGGAACAGAAAAAGAGAGGAAATGTTCAAATGAGGACACTTGTTCTGGTGATAACTAAGAGGGGGTTTCACTTACTTTGGAGAGATTTTCTCTCATTTCCTGTTGCGTCAGGAATGCAGGAATTCCAGAAAAATATCCCTAATGGGCACACAGAAATGTCAGAGACTTTAAAGCTGAACTGTGGAGAAAATTCAACCATTGTAGGGCTTCCCCGCACTGCAAGGGCTAAATGCTCGTCTTTGTCTAGGGTCCCCTTAAAGAGCAGTTACCTTAGGCCCCTTTCACACGATCGGGTCCACCTGTCAGTTTATCAGACTGACCTGATTGGAATCCCAATGCTGGTATATTGGCAGCCGGGTCTATACAGTTGGGTGTCTGTTTACAATTGGTTACTTCCAACTCCAACCAGGTCCGGAAACCCAAACGGAACAATGTTCTGTTTTAAGGGACCTGATCGTGCCGGATCGGGGGTAATCTGATGTAAATGGACACGTCCATTTAATTCCAATTCCCCATAGACCAACATGGGATAGGGTCATTTCGTTTTTTTCAAAAACAGGACGGACATTCGTGTCACAATGATGACATACGATTCGTACCGCTCTGATGAGGAAGGGATCCATGCATGGAAATGGGCCTTATCCCTCACTCCTTTGGCACCTGGCAACTTTGGGCTGTTGAGGTTCCTCAGTGTGCTCTTGTAAAATGCAGAATTGCTGGTTCTGTACATGATGATGTCAGAGGGTCTGCAACCAATGAAGTGCCCAAGAGGCTTTAGGATACCAGAAATATGGAGGGAAGGAATTGCTGAGGGAGTGAGGGATAAACTTGCATTTGAAAGTACTCTAGGGGGAATAAAAAGCATTTAACCCTTGCAGTAGGGGGGGAGCTCCATGAGGGTAGTTTTTCATTTTCCCTGGAATTCAGCTTTAACCCCTCCAACTCCAAATATAAATTTTACACTTTAAACATACTTTAAGGTGACAGTACATGATTGGAAGACTTGCTCTGGACCTCTGTTATACATTAATCATATCTGTAAATAACAGGACCGAGTGTGCTTAACAGAATATCAATACCAACTGTTTTCTGTAGCCTGGAGGGACAGAATAAGGCAGCTCGTTAATAATCAGCCACCATTTCACTTGCTCTCCCCGTTGCCTCTCCCAGAATTGCCCCAGACGGTTTATTTGGGGCAGTTTAGGTCCATTTAGGACCCCAGCCCATCTGCTGGAGGTGGAGAGGAAACGCAGGCTTTGTGCGCTGTCTGGTGCGCGCTATTAGGCGCAAGGTGGACGCCGCTTTGTACAATGAGCCGGCATTCAGCCCATTCTTCTGCGCCATTCCCCGTCCAGGGAGGCACCTGCAGCACGGGCAGCCTCTATACACACACTGTAGAGGGAGCTGGTACCTGTGTGCTTTACTGGTAATGCACCATAAAGAGCCTCTTTTCAGAGCCTTTCACGGAGGTCAGTGTGTGTGCCCCCCTCCCGGGGACTGGAGTGCAGCCCTAGGTGCCAGTGCAAGCTGCAGAGCTGGGACATCCATGGGAATCCAGCCACTTGTGCCGCTCTCCCCCCACCGCCTGCAAAACAGCCAGCCAGGGGAACAAATGAGGTGCAATCGATCTGCACACTTCCTGACAAATGAAATGACAAGAAGAACATGGCTGTCCCACCATCAGGGACAGAGACATCACCCAGACCGCTTCATAATTATAGAGAGGGGGGGGCACAATATATCTATGGATGGGAAAACTGACTCTGCATACACAATCATGGCTGATTAAGTCAACATTCACTTGTGGCAGCAGGGTACTATGTCCACATATTTACTAAAGGGTCTCATTGTCTTCTTTCTAAATATCCGACTCTTCAAAATACACATTATCAACATTAGATCTGTATGTGAAGTACTGGAAGGGGAATAAGAGTAATTTCAGTTCATAGAACTTCCATTTATTAATTAATCAAACTAATCAAAATCTAATTATATTGCTCTATATTCTATTCATCTATTATTTATCTATCCTTCTCTATCTATTGATCTATATTTATCAGTCTATTACTATCTATCTATCTATCTATTGATTTATATACACCCTTTCTTTCTTCCTTTCTTTCTTTCTTTATGTAATTATTTTTCTCTATTTATTGATCTTTATCTATATATCTATTGATTAATCGTTCTATCCATTATTTATTCATGATATCTCTCTCTTGCAGGGCTCTTTTCACTGATTTCTGCTGCTTTGTGTTAAAGTTCACAAATAGTACATTTCCATCCAAGGATGCTATCACCAACAGTCTGGTTGTTTGATGATGGTTTCCATAGACATTGCTGGTGGCAGGTTGCATATAGAATTACTTCCTTTTTTAGCCCAAATCTGGTTAGAATTGCCCAAAGAATAGTCTGGTATGGCCCACATTGTCATTTTCAGACAATTTCAGCCACCTTCCGCCAGCTTTTAATAGCGAATGTGACTGAACAGAACAATAATGGCAGCACCACCAACATCTATACCAAAACCAAGAAACAATCGAATCTGTTGGTGGCAGATGGCTCTGATCTGTTGGTGTCATTGCTCTGATCTGTTGGTGTCATTGCTCTGATCTGTTGGTGGCAGATTGCTCTAATCTGTTGCTGGCAGATTGCTCTGATCTGTTGGTCGCAGATTGCTCTGATCTGTTGCTGGCAGATTGCTCTGATCTGTTGGACGCAGATTGCTCTGATCTGTTGGTGTCATTGCTCTGATCTGTTGGTGTCATTGCTCTGATCTGTTGGTGTCATTGCTCTGATCTGTCGCTGCAGTATTTCTCAGCTCTGGTATCTGATCTGTTGGTGTTATTGCTCTGATCTGTTGCTGGCAGATTGCTCTGATCTGTTGGTGTCATTGCTCTGATCTGTTGCTGGCAGATTGCTCTGATCTGTTGGTGTCATTGCTCTCATCTGTTGGTGTCATTGCTCTGATCTGTTGCTGGCAGATTGCTCTGATCTGTTGGTGTCGTTGCTCTGATCTGTTGGTATCATTGCTCTGATCTGTTCGATTATTTTTGGCACTGAAAGTTGTTTGAAAATGATTGAAGTTACCCAAATAGTGCGATGTGCAAGGCCAATAATGACTTAAACACAGCTCCCTCCATCTGAGAATGCCAACCTCCTGGCTGCAGGAGACCTGTGACAGATAAGCAGATCAAAAAGTAATCTGTGCGCGTGCTGTAGATCATTTCACAGCATTGAAGCAACAGGATCAGCATGACAGCAAGCTAGAATTTTTAAAAAGCAATGTTTATATGGGTCGGGTTTACAACCCATATAGATGCCCCCCCTAATGGTTACATTGAGCAGCGTGCCCTGGTCAGCCATACCCATTGCAGGAGTCGGCCTTGGTAGTGCCCAGTGTTTGTCCTACATGAGAAGAATGCCCCCCCTCCTCCCCCTCCAGGGTCCATTCTCACAGGCTGCCATAGAGAACAATTAGAAGCACTCTGGGGTTAGGAAGTGAACACTGAGAAGTGAACAGCAATGACTTAATGAGGCCGTCAAAAGCAGCACCTGCAACGAGGGCCGGTTGTGAATTGAGCCGGCGCAGCCTTGTACCTGGCTCCCCCTTCTGGCGGCGCGATTCCCCCGCTGGCCTGAGAGCCAAGCTGCACGATACATGGGAATCTCACCACTTGTGCGCCCTGCAGCCAGGGGGGGGCTCCGCTCCCCTTTCACCCACGCACACAATTAAAAGCAAAATGCTCACTGAGCATTATAAATGGTGGGCAATCGCTGTGCAGATTGCCTGGCAAATCAAATGACATGGTCACTTATGGAGGGTTTTCATGCACGTTACGAGGGGAACAGGTAATGTGACTGCATGAATGGCTGCAGATTTATTGGGGAGCACGCCTGAGCTCGGAGTGTGCGGGTCCCCCTGGCAGTTATTCCCTCCTGGCTGTGACAATGGCTGGGGACAGGGGTCACTGACAAGGCGCCGCATTGCTCCTTTCTCAGCTTGCTGTTAGTTTGCTTTTACTACACAACGGGGTTCAAGTTAGACACCTGCCAAGCACAGTCCCAGATAGCACAGATCCCAACTGTCCCTCTTCTGGAGCCAAAGGCTTCTGTCCTCTTTTCCCTTTGCTCTTTTAGGTATGATGTATAGACCTGGAACTGGTCTGTTTAACTGGAAAGTGTTAATAGAACTCATAAGTTTTCATCTGACCTTAAAATAGTTGCATTGGATATTTTTTAAAAACCTCTTGTATAAAGAAAAAGTAATGATAGAAATAAGTTTTATTTAAACCTAATAACAAAATATATTATAATGGAGCATTTCTGTCCTTTAAATAGATGCATTGGATATACTTTCGAACAGTTGTATCAAGAAAAAGACTCATTAGTAATACAAAAAAAGTTGTTTTTTTAAACCGAATAACAAAATATATTATAATGGAGCATTTCTGTCCTTTAAATAGTTGCATTGGATTATTTAGAACACTTGTATATATAAAAAAGAAACATTAGTGATAAAAATAAGATTTATTTAAATGAATAACAAAATATATTATATTGAAGCATTTCGGTCTTTTAAATAGGTGCATTGGATACTGAGAACACTTAGAAAAATAAAGATTAGTGATGGAAAAAAATAAGATTTATTTTAACCCCAAACCAAAATATAATATATTGGAGCTTGCAGTCCTTACATGTGGTGAATACATTAGTTCTCTTTGTTCAGGCTAAGTATATTTTTTCCAACCTTTAACTTTTTTTCTCTTGCCCTCAGCCCTTAACGCAGTAGGTGTTTCCCGGGCTTCCTACTCACGTGATTGCTATGATTGGCTGAGAAGATACAGTATGTCACCAGCACACCAAAGTAAGATCCTTTTCTCATGGATGGTCCAATCAGTTTTTCAGGCAGATCCGATCAGATGTCTAATGCTAGTCAATAGGCAGCCGGGTCTAAATAGACAGGCGTCTGTTTACACCCGGTTACCCCCAACTCCGGCCAGGTCCGGAATAACAAAAAGACCAGTGTTCCATTTTGACAGACCTGATCATGCTGAATCGAAGATAATCTGATGTAAATGGACACAAGTCTGTTCACAGACTGAGATGGGGTCCGGTCATTTCAGTTTTCAACCCCATCGCAAGATGGAGGATAAAACTCGATGGATACGGACACAGATATCAGAGCGGTGGCATTTGATCCGTATCGCTCCGATCAGGAGGGGATCCTGCACAGTTCCCCTCCTGATCAACCCGTGTGAAAAGGTCCTCAAGTGTCCAAAATCATCTCTAATGGTGCATGCACATCATGTCACAAAGAAGGCAATGTTTTGGGGCCACCCTGGGTCCCTTCATCAGACTTAATATGATATATTGGGCCTGATGAAGGTACAGAGTGGCCCCGAAACATTGCCTTCTTTGTGACATGATGCCCATATGCATTAAAGATGATTTATGCATATATGTGGCAGCACGGAAGAAGGCCTACACTGGTGGTGTCACATATGTGTGGAAAGGGTTAAAAACACCTTTTGATTCTGCCAGAAATCTTGAGTTCTAGTAACTTCCTGTGTACCAAATTAAAATCTCAAACAACGTTATTCATTTTGTAACCTATGTTCTGTGAACTACAAACCCCTTTCCCCTATGTTATGGAGATGAAGAGAGGAGGAGAAATGTGTAGTCCAACTCAGCAGAGCAGCCTGAAGTAACACTGCTGTTGAAGAATAACTCCGGGCAGAATAAAAGTTAACCATTGCAGTGGGGCTATCCCTGCACTGCAAGGGTTAAGTGTGCGTTTTGATCTAGGGTGTAAAATAAAAAAGATATACTCACCCATACCTCGGTCCCGCCTGGCTGCTACACCAGTTTCCGCAGCCTCTCTCCCCCTCTGCTCCAGAGGAATGTCCCTCAGCATCCTTACGTGATGACTCACAGATAATTGGACCGCTGGTGTGGAGGGGGAGAGAGGCTGCAGAGATCGGTCTAGCAGCGAGGCAGGACTGAGGCTTGAGTGAGTATATCTTTGTTATTTTACACCTTGCCTAGACCAAAACGCGCACTTAGCCCTTGCAGTGCGGGGGTAGCCCCACTGCAAGGGTTAACTTTTATCCTGCCCGGAGTTGTTCCTTAAGCTTTGGGTAACATGCAAAGCTTAAATCTGTACCCTCTGCCAGCACAGTGGCCCTGGCTTAAAGAACAGCCAATTAATTCATATTATTGAAGTTTTCCAAAAGCTTTACAGAACAAATGGCTTTTCTGTAGCATGAAAGGGAACGGTCTGGTACACACAGAAAACAGTACACGTCCATATTGCTTTGCATTGTATTTGACCTTGCCAGCAATGTTTGGCAGCTGTAGGCAACTTACCAAAAGCCTCACTATAAGTCAATGACAATATGTTGTAGACACTCACAGGCCATTTGGGAAGCTTTTATTTTTGATGAGCTTCCACCCCAAAACAAAACCTGTTTATTAAAGCAAAAGCGTCCGATAATGATTTACAAACACCTCCAATAAGCATTTAAAATGCATCAAAACTAAATCACAGAAGCGGGCCACAACCCATGCAACCTTTTGTGCTGCAGTACAAAAAAAGGGGAATGTTTTTGTTTTTTTTTGGTTGATGAGGTGCCATAGCAGCCTTGTTATATGAATGGGCTACCGTAACCCAACACACATTAACAAAGCACAAGGGAAAGCCAAGGTTTGAAGGCCTAAAAAGATGTTTTATATATTTATAAATGCTCACATACTTGTGTTTATAAATGTTCATATATTTACTATTGTTCATATATTTATATTTATTAAAGTTCATACTAATATTTATAAATGTTCATATATTTATAAATGTTCATATATTTATTATTGTTCATATATTTATATTTATTAAAGTTCATACTAATATTTATAAATGTTCATATATTTATTATTGTTCATATATTTATATTTATTAAAGTTCATACTAATATTTATAAATGTTCATATATTTATTATTGTTCATATATTTATATTTATTAAAGTTCATACTAATATTTATAAATGTTCATATATTTATTATTGTTCATATATTTGTATTTATTAAAGCTCACATACAGTATTTATAATAAACACACATATTAACCAATATCCGCTAAAGTGAAAGACCACACATTACTGTAACAGGTGAGTGCTTGTTTGTTGTTTGTGGCAAAATATTCCATCAGTAATTGATATTGCCTGTTATAATATTACTCCTGTTATAATGTTTCTTGTGTTATAATATGTATCCTGTCATGATCTATATCCTATTATAATCTTTATCCTTTTATAAGTTATAATATTCTTCTGTTATAATGTATCTCCTCTTTTAATATTTCTACTGTTATATCTCCTGGTATAATATTTCTACTGTTATAAATATCTTGTGTTATCATGTTTATCCCATTACAATCTATTACCTGCTATAATACAGTTCCTCCTTGGCTATCACTGAGCTGAGACTGAGCTGTCCATGGTAGCTGATGCACAGCATTGCTCCAACTCTTCTGTATAATAGAAGTATTCAGAGCATTCCTGAAAAATCCACATGGCTGCCAAAGCGCATAGAGAGAGTAGATTGACTCTTTTGGGGGTCCTGTCTCTGGGTCGATCACGGAGCTTCATCTGATGAAGCTTTCATGTGTTTAAACACAGTTCTGGATTTTTATGTTGCACAGGACAGAGCTGTAATCCAATGTTATTATAAAGTGGTACCTCGATTCACAAACTTAATTGGTCGCGAACCGACTCAAATTTCCCCATGAGGTTCAATGTAAATAAGGTTAATCCGTTTTGATCCCTATGAACATGGTCGCAAATTGATTTGGGTCACAGAATCAACATTTTCCCATAAGGTTCAATGTAAATGAGGTTAATCTGTTCTGAACCATATGTAAATTCATTACCACACTGCACTTTCTTTGGAGCCATGCTGGATTGAATAATACTATACAGTACTGTATGTGCTAAAAAGCACAGGTCTGTCTGCGACCGCGATCTCGACTAGAGGATGCCATGGTCACGTGTCAGAAGTGGGGAAGATGGCTGCCATCGTGTTCGTCACCCAGGGTGGAGGTGTTGTACAGTTCACATAATATAGTTGGGAAGGCAGAGAATACTGTTTGATAGGGATGCACTGATACTAGTATTGGTATCAGTGGCGATACAGAGAATTTGGGCGAGTACTCGTACTTGCCCAAATACTCTCATACTTACCTCAGATACCAGAACTTGCCGAGGGAGCATGGAGCCAGCTTCTTTTCCAATCAGGAAGCCGGGTGGTGGGTTATGACTCGGCTTCCTGATTGGCTAGGATGCCAGCTTCACATGCTGCTAAGCAGCCTGGCTTCCTAACCAATCAGGAAGCCGGGCATCATGTAATGACCCACCTCCCGGCTTCCTGATTGGCTAGCCGGCTTCCTAGCCAATTAGGAAGCCCGGCGGCACATCATGACTCACGTCCTGGCTTCCTGATTGGTCAGGAAGCCACGCTGCCAAGAAACAAGTGAAGCCAGCTTTCCAGCCAATCAGGAAGCCGGGAGGCGGGTCATGACATGTCGCCTGGCTTCCTGATTGGCTAGGAAGTTAGCTTCACTTGTTGCTAGGCAGCGTGGCTCCCTGACCAATCCAGAAGCCGGACGGCACCTCATGACTCGCTGCCCGGCTTCCTGATTGGTCAGGAAGCCAGGCAGCCTTTGAAGCCGGTGTTCTTACACTAGAACACCGGTTTCCCAGGCAATCAGGAAGCTGGGCAACGGGTCATGATCCGCCACCCGACTTCCTGATAATCAGGGCACACGACACCGGTACTCGGTATCAGCCAGTCCCGGAAAAAAATATTGGCACTTGTACTCGATACGGAAAAAACTTTATCAGTGCATCCCTACTGTTTGAGATTTCAGTTCAGTACAAGGACACTGGATGTCTGACGGATCAGCGGGTATCTTCCTGTACTTGCAGACAATGTACAATGCCGCCGCCACATGTCAGGGGTGGAAAGCGGAAACATGTTCCATTTTTGTTGAATTCCAATTCACTTTAAACCTGTGAGGATGGGAATATAAATGCAGAACCTGCTGACTTGTTTTTAAAGGTGCAGGATCCAGGGCTGTCAATCATGACTTTCCTACCTAGTGATTCACTGACCGGGAACAAGCTTGCAGGACAGGAGAGGAGACTTTTTAGAGCTCACTGGCTGCGTGCTTGTCAGAGGTCACTGATTCACAACATAGCAAAGCTGGGGTGATGTTAGCAGACCATGACGCTTGTACCTTTAAATACACATTAGCAGTGGCAGCTTTCCAGCCATACAGGTTCTCTTTGGGAGCCAGATGTTCTGTTCAAGTGGAAAATAAAAGACACAGAAAACATTTGGCTTCTTCCTGGCAATGTGTAGCCATCACACACAATGCAATTAACCTAGCAGATTGCAGTGATCCCAATCTATGGAATGTAAAATGTAGATTTGTGAAAAGCAACCTTCAGTTTGCCATTAGGGCTGCAGTTCAGGGTAATAACGAACAAGCTAGAGCACGTAACCTGAGACGCGTCCCTCTCACATCTGTTCAGAAGAACAGAACAGAATAATCAGTTCCACAGAAGAATACGGTTTTTTCTCAGTTCCCCTAATTATTCCTATAAGCATCATTTCCCTGTCCCTATAGAGGAAGGCGGCTTCTTTGGTAACATGTCTTCCCCTATTGGACATTTTAGGAAAATCAGCTGCACTATGTTAGCAGAGTCTATAGAGCACAAAGCAGGATTAAAGTACCTGTAGACCCTAAATAAGGGGTAGGCAACATTGACACTATAGCTGTGCTGAAACAAGTAATCCCATCATGCCTCTGGGAGTCATGCTTATGGCTGTCAGTCTTGCAATGCCTCATGGGACTTGTAGTTCCTCAACAGCTGGAGTGCTGAGGTTGCTTACCCGTGCACTAAATAAATGGCATGAGTTTGCTAAAACACTGTGTATCAAATACAATGGCCGGTATTATGATGGTGATAATGATGATGATTATTATTATTCATGGTAGTGGTGGTGGTAATAATAATAATAATAATATATTATTATTATTATTGTTATTATTATTATTATTATCATCATCATCATTCCATCAATTTACAATTGCTTTCTATATCTTAGGAAGTCTGTCACTACATTGAGAATTGTACAGCCCTTTGGCTCCCCCTTGTGGTACAATGTAAATATTCTGATACTTTTTCAGGGTTATTCACAGAAGGGTGAAGACTTTGGAGAAGACAGAAGAAGTGAACAATCTAGGACAACATAGCTGAACTGGAAAGTGAGCTGCATTGGAAAATGTTTCCAAATCAGCTCTGTTGTCCTAGATTGTTCACTTCTCCTGTCTTCTGCAAACTCTTCACCCTTTTGTGAATAACCCTGCACAGTATACATTTTCCAGTCTCCACAGTTCAGGTTCACTATATACAGAGATGAATATTTCAGAGAAGCTGCACGGATGAAAATGTTATTGGAATTTATGTCTGTGTGATCTCACTAATATGCTGTGTTTGCATTGCCAGCAAGTTAACAATTATTATATTGACTTTGTCCTGCCTTAAAGGAGAACTATGGGGTTAAGGATTTCCCCCATAGTTCTCCTTAGGGTAACGGGAGGACACAAACTAGCATCCTCCTGTCACCCTAAGCTCAGTATATAGGGAGCTACAGCTCGCGGTATACTGAGACTCCGCAGCTGAAGCGGATCCCGACAATTATGTCTGGATCCGCCCAGCTGTGTGAGTGACAGCTGGCTCTGCCTATCTAGAGGCAGAGCCAGCTGTACCCGCCCCGTCCGATCCGCCAGTCAGCGGCAGAGGGCTGTGACAGGATGGAGAGGTGAGTGAACACCGGTATGTGTTCGCTCACCTCCCGATCTACTGAGCCGACCTGTGACAGTCTCATTGTCACAGGTCGGCTAGAACTATGAGGTAAGTGAAAAGCACTCACCTCATAGTTCTCCTTTAAAGGTTGGGCTTACATACCTTGCATAGGAAACTGAAGTTTGCTGCTTTACAGTGCTGGCATCTCGGGTTCAGTTCCCACCATGGATTTAATCTGCATGGAGTTTGTATGTTCTACCTGTTTCTCATTTTTCCTATGCTATTATTGTAATAAGTGACCATAGTTGCCTTTCTCTTTTTTTTTTTTCTTCATTAATATGACATGGCTTGCCTCTTATCTGTCACATCAAATATGCCCAATAACCAGTTGATGTGTAGTGTGTCCTATATTTGGGCTCCAGCTAAAAACACATTGCACATTTAGGCTAGGTTCACACCTCAGCGACACCTAGGACGCGCGTCCTGGGGCCGGACGATCGTGTGATAGTGCACACAGCGGTTGGCGCGCGGCCCCATTGATTGCAATGTGGTGGCATCCGCGCGGCAATCGCGTGTTCGTGTTCAATTGCCCGGGCGGAATCGTGGCGGGAAACCGTGCGTTCCGCCCAGCGCAACTGGGGTGCCATTAGAAAATCATGGCACCTACAGCGCGATCGGCTGCGGTGGGCGACTCAGTGACCGTGTGTCCTCACACCTGTGTCTCCACTGCCTGCATCTGCCTGCACAGCCTCTCACTGCCTGTGTCCTCACTGCCTCTGTCTGTCTGCACAGTCTCTCACTGCCTGTGTCCTCACTGCCTCCGTCTGCCTGCACAGCCTCTCACTGCCGGTGTCCTCACTGCCTCTGTCTGCCTGCTCAGTCTCTCACTGCCTGTGTCCTCGCTGCCTCTGTCTGCCTGCTCAGTCTCTCACTGCCTGTGTCCTCGCTGCCTCTGTCTGCCTGCTCAGTCTCTCACTGCCTGTGTCCTCGCTGCCTCTGTCTGCCTGCTCAGTCTCTCACTGCCTGTGTCCTCGCTGCCTCTGTCTGCCTGCTCAGTCTCTCACTGCCTGTGTCCTCGCTGCCTCTGTCTGCCTGCTCAGTCTCTCACTGCCTGTGTCCTCGCTGCCTCTGTCTGCCTGCTCAGTCTCTCACTGCCTGTGTCCTCGCTGCCTCTGTCTGCCTGCTCAGTCTCTCACTGCCTGTGTCCTCGCTGCCTCTGTCTGCCTGCTCAGTCTCTCACTGCCTGTGTCCTCGCTGCCTCTGTCTGCCTGCTCAGTCTCTCACTGCCTGTGTCCTCGCTGCCTCTGTCTGCCTGCTCAGTCTCTCACTGCCTGTGTCCTCGCTGCCTCTGTCTGCCTGCTCAGTCTCTCACTGCCTGTGTCCTCGCTGCCTCTGTCTGCCTGCTCAGTCTCTCACTGCCTGTGTCCTCGCTGCCTCTGTCTGCCTGCTCAGTCTCTCACTGCCTGTGTCCTCGCTGCCTCTGTCTGCCTGCTCAGTCTCTCACTGCCTGTGTCCTCGCTGCCTCTGTCTGCCTGCTCAGTCTCTCACTGCCTGTGTCCTCGCTGCCTCTGTCTGCCTGCTCAGTCTCTCACTGCCTGTGTCCTCGCTGCCTCTGTCTGCCTGCTCAGTCTCTCACTGCCTGTGTCCTCGCTGCCTCTGTCTGCCTGCTCAGTCTCTCACTGCCTGTGTCCTCGCTGCCTCTGTCTGCCTGCTCAGTCTCTCACTGCCTGTGTCCTCGCTGCCTCTGTCTGCCTGCTCAGTCTCTCACTGCCTGTGTCCTCGCTGCCTCTGTCTGCCTGCTCAGTCTCTCACTGCCTGTGTCCTCGCTGCCTCTGTCTGCCTGCTCAGTCTCTCACTGCCTGTGTCCTCGCTGCCTCTGTCTGCCTGCTCAGTCTCTCACTGCCTGTGTCCTCGCTGCCTCTGTCTGCCTGCTCAGTCTCTCACTGCCTGTGTCCTCGCTGCCTCTGTCTGCCTGCACAGTCTCTCACTGCCTGTGTCCTCGCTGCCTGTGTCCCTCTCTTCCTGTCTATTTTTGTTTCCTGACATTTTTAAGCAGCAGTTTTGTTGTGGGTGAATCGGTGCGCCAAGATGTGCGCCATGCTTGCCGCGTTTGGCGTGCCCTTAACAAATAATGGAATCCCAAGTGTAGCAGCGTCTTTTTGTATGTTTTATGAATGTGTGTCGCATTGCGCAATTTCGCTTGAATGGGGCCTTAATGCATGTTGCAGTCTGATTGTACAATCTCCTTTACAACCAGGCAGTGCAAAGGCCGCCCTGGCTGGATGCAAACAAAGCGGATTGTTTAGGTATGACCTCACGTTATAGAAGATTGTACCATCAGGTTGCAATGTCTATGATCAGCTTTTCTCTGATTTATGGCATACATAGGATGATAAGAACATGTACTGTAAATGCAGATTTCAGACAATTACACCGGCATTATTATTACATACCTTTATTTATTTCAATGCAAACATGTATTGAGGAAATACGGAGTCTGCAATTGCTGACCCTTCCATTTGAAAATGCTAGCTTCCTCGCTGTCATGCTCATCCTTCAGCTTCAATACTGTAAGTCAAGTAGATCAGGAATTCTGCCTCGTTCTTTCTTTCCTACTCTGGAAGCTTATTGCCAGTGACTTAGAAAGTACTGATTCCAGAGACAACCAGGTAACAAGCATTTTCAGAAAGATGTCAGCCTCCATATGTCTGTCAGTACAGCAGTCCTGAAGGGAGCGACAGGTGTGGTGTGTAATTGGTGGCAGCTGCCTGTACCTCCCTGTGGAAGGATGCCGCTGTACGCAGCTGCAGTCTGACCCGAACTTACACACCCGTGCAGGTCCAGGTGTCCATGCTTGGACACAGACAGTGAGCGAATGTCTGAGCCCTTATACTGCAGTAAAACCAACTACTGAGCTACCAATGCATGTCCAGAAAACACTGCAACTGTGCTAAAATCAAACTTCACTCAGTTTACCTTGGGGCTCGGTTCGGTGATTGAGTCGATGAGCTTTTATTTGCACAGTTGTCAAGCATTTTTTTGTGCGATTTTGCTCTGAAAACCACGCAGTTTTCAATGCATAGAGATGTCTATGGAACCATAACCACGTGACAACCGCCCAAAAATAGCTCCTGCATCTTTTTGCGTGGCAGGCGATTTCTGCCGCGCGACGCAAAGGTGTGAACAGGCCCCATTGACTTCAATGGGAATCTGTGTTTTGCACGTTAAATCGCCTAGTTGTGAACCGGGCCTTAATCTGAACTCCAGTTAGATCTAAAAACTCCCAATGCATTGTTTCCACCACCATCCCAATCCCTAACAGCAAGGGTTAATCTCCGCTTTTATCTGGGGGGAAAGGAATAAACAGCAGTACTGACTTGATTCCTTGTTCTTCAAGCACTTGGCGCTCTCCTCCATTCACCGATGCTCCCGGTATGTGGACGGGTCCTCAACATCCTCCTAAAATGCTGGTCTCCTGGCCTTGTATTATACGTTACCCTGTGTGTGTTGTAAAGTAATCACCACTCAAAGCTCGGTCCTGTGATGGACTACAATCTCAGGTTTAGTATACTAATTTGTAGGGATGCACCAATACCGATACTAGTATCAGTATTGGTATCGATACCGAGTATTTGGGCGACTACTATTTCCTCTGACCGGCAGTGCCGTGGCGGAACATGATGCTGGCTTCCTGGGCGATCAGGAAGCCTGGCAGTGAGTAATGACCCGCCTCTCGGCTTCCTGATTGGCCAGGGAACCAGCTCAATGCTGATTTCCTGTGAACCCAGCTTCCTGGCCAATCAGCATCAAGCCGGCCAAACAGCCGGCTCCTTGCTCATTGGCTGGGAAGCCGGCTTCCCGGCCAATCACAAACGAGCTCGCCAAACAACATGGAGCAATCAGGAAGCTGGGCAGTATGTCATGACTCACCACCCGGCTTCCTGATTGCCCGGGAAGCCGGCTCAATGCCAATGGAAGCCCTGGGGTCTGTGAACACCGAAAGCAAAATATCTGTACTGAAAAGCCGTTATTGGTGCATCCCTATTTATTTGTATTGCGATTGTAGTCCATCACCTGATAAGTGATGTTAGTCATGAGATTGTAGTCCATCACCTGATAAGTGATGTTAGTCATGAGATTGTAGTCCATCACCTGATAAGTGATGATAAGTGATAAGGTGATCAAGATCCTTACCCCAACCTGTCCGTCTATCTCCCACCTTGACTGCCTTTAGGCGTTCCCAAAAGACTCATCTCTTCAGGGAAGCCTATCCCACCTCAACCTAACCACTGAACCTTCACATTCTCACATAATTCATTCCCACAGCTACCAATTGTCACATGGCAATAAACAAAAATGATTCAGTACTCGTACTTGTAAGTACTCGGCACGTACCAGTACTCGTACTCGCAAAACTGGTATCTGTGCATCCCTTTATTTATATTTATAAAAACAAAATCGTACATTAAAACAGAGATGTACAAATCCCAGGAGCTCCGTGTGCTCCTTACAAATGACAGCTGTCTCCTAATTTTTTAATTTTTCTCTAGTGTAGTCTTGGAGCTCAAAAGTATCGGTACCTGTACTCGTACTTGTACCAAGTACTGTACTTGGTATCTGTGCAACCCTAGTTAGTAGTTAAGGTACCTGGATTCTTCCAGAATAAAAATAATTCCTGTGTGCAAGTTTGTGAATTGAGGGCAAAGTTCAGACATGCGCAGAGGAGATAAAGCTAAATAAGGGAATGTGTTTCTTTCACAAGTAAAGCATATGCATAATTATATCAGTTTTGGAATTTCCAAGATTCAGCCATAAGCACAGTCAGGACAGGTTCTCTTTAATGACAAATTTCACTCTTCAATAAGGGTCCTATATCAGTTGCTGTTCTGTGTTATGTTCGGCTTCTGATTACCAGTTACTGTTATTATTTAATCTTTACCACGTTGTTTATCTTCTCGGTCACACTCAGCCTTGGGAATCCAGCTCAGCGTTGGAAATAATGCAATGAAATTGTTTTCCATGAGGTCGCCCTGGTTAATGAGTTTGATCTACGGCTGACTCACGCTCCCTCCTAATCTACACTCAACATTCAGTCATGGTCAAGTGTTGCTCATGCCGTCACAATATTTACTTTGTGGCTTTTGGGGGCTTTGCGGGGACAGGCAGTATGGAGATTAATAATCTTTACACTTGCTTTGAACTTCAAAGATGAAAGGCTGATAATCAGGAATGACAGTCAGTTGTAGTAAATTCAGATAATAGACTGGAGACATATCAGATTCATAACATTATTACCAGCTGCCATAACTTTAACATCCCCAGCTGAAGGCCAGTTGCCATTATTGTTAGCATTCCTTTGTGACCACAATTCATTGAAGAGTGATACGTGTTACTTTGTTTGCTAGTGCGTGTTATTTTTTATCTTGAAAGTTAGGGAAGTCTAATTTACTTTTTTAAGTTGATCTTGTCCCCCAAGGGTCAAGGGCTTGTAGCACTTTGTCCCATCTTTCTAGGTAATGTAAAAGCGAGGCTTGCATGATTGACAATACACCTCTCCCCCCACCCCCCTCAAGGCTGTTTGACCATGCAGCTAGCAAGGAAACAAGCCCTGATTGATGCCGCTTGTCTCTGGCTCTATGTGCTTGCCAGAAACAAGCAGCACCACTTGGAATGCGGGGGGAGGGGGCATGTCAGTGAAACCCTCCCAAGCATGCACACAACACAAGGGGGGGCGGTGGCACCAGTCAACACTTAAAATGCCCACAAATCGGGCTTCGATCAGGGCAGACGCATAGAAAGTTGGTGGACAGTCAGTAAAGAAGGGCTTTTTCTAGTGGATCATTGGGAGGTCATTATACATTTAATAACTGAGAGGTATTTTGATTTTTTCATGATAATGAGAGTTCTTCTTTAACTCTTTAAAATGAATCTGTACATTGGCTATGCAAGGCAAAGTATGAGGTTCACATAATAGTGGTCACGCCCACTCACCTTCAGTTCTCTCCACCATTACCCTTCCCGCTTGCCGGAATGAAGTGAAATACCCTTCTTCTGGGGTAATATGTAACTCTCTCCCCTGTGCCCTACAATGTAGTGGTGGACAATTGCCAGGGCCAGAATTGTCACATGGGGATGGTGGGAGACTCCTTAGAACTGCGTAGGCTCCAACAAGACGGACTTTGCTTTGGACATGTAAGATTTGTTTTGTTCCAAATGTAAATTCGGACGAATATAGGCATATCCTGACATTGGGATGCATCTGAATTTGCACCCCCTGATCCGAGCAGCAGCCTGGCAGAGCAGGAAAGGTGGCGGACGATCATGCGGCCCCTCCCTCCTGGACCATACCAGGCCACATGCCCTCAACATGGGGGAGTTCTTTGCCGGGGGGGAGGCCTTGTTGA
>NW_017306581.1:1418441-1427285 GCF_000935625.1 Nanorana parkeri
TCACGGAACTTATTCCGCCCATATTTTTTACATTCCATTAGTGGACCGAGAGCTGTCACAAAATGTAAACAAATGGGCGCATAATCCTATAAGCCCCCCTGTCCACAGACCCCCACAACCACAGAGCCAGGGTTATGTCAGGGGGTCCCCCCCTAGTAAAGCACCCTCCCCATGTTGAGAGCATGTGGCTTTGTATGGTGCGGGGGGTGCAGGGGTGGGGGGGGGCGCATGCTGAGTTTGTTTGTTTCTTGTAATTGTTCCTGTGGACTGTTAAAAAGAAAAAAAGTAAACATTTAATGTCACTTTTCTGCAACGGGCATTTGCTCATAATTATCGTTTAACTCATTCGAAATTAAAATGCAAAATCGGATTTGTCCGAATCTGTATAATGAAATAACGAAAAATCCGGAACTAAATTAATTTTTGGCTGGCTTACATTAAATACATATTTAGCTGATGTGAATGTATGTACAACGTAAAAGAGCTGCATAAATTGTCAGTGCTAAATAAATACCTGTAATAAATAACTAATAAATTATTGAAATACACATATGTTTACTGTAAAAATTGCAAGTATTGTTTTGTTTAGCCAGTCCTACATACGGGAGCAGGCATATTTTCTCATTACGTATGAGGGATTTGCTTCCTGCTTAATAGGGATGCAAAGGTTGCTGTTCTTCTCTGCAAGTCTATGGGGTCTACTCACTAAGCTGCCGAAGAATCTAGCCGTAGCTTCGGCTGATCCTTCGGCCAGCTGCGGCCCCAGGACCCCTTCGGTTCAGTGGAACCGAAGGGCTGCTGTACGGGCTATTCACTATAGCCCGTACAGCTCCCGAAGTTGGCCGAGCGGCTCAGTCGAGCCGAAGGTATATGCCTCAGCTCGACTGAGCCGAGGTGAAAGGCGAAGCTGGTCAAAAGGCCGGCCATTGGCCGGCCGACAGCCTGCTACGGACTGCTGGGCGGAGCCACTTGCACAGGCAGATCAGCGCCCCTGGTTACCAGATAACCAGGGACACTGATCTCCAGATAGCCCAACTCTCCCGGCCACCCGGAGAGAGTTACTTTCTGCAGGAAAGTGTTACTCTGCTCGATCGAGCAAACCTTTCCCTGCTCTGTTGTCTTTTTTTTTTATTCTTCTGACATCGGAGCCATTGGCTGCCATCAGAACAAAAAAAAGCAAAAACAAATAAGAAGCATAGGAATGCATAGCTATTGGCTATTTGAATTTGCAATAGCCAATAGCAAACTAGCTATTGCACCCGCCCACTGCTGCTGTCAATCAGCAGAGGGGACCTGCAGTTCTCCATCAGGTCCCCTCTAGTGATTGACAGCAGTAGAGTTTGTGTTTTTATTTTTTATTTTTTTATTTTGACGGCAGCAGAAACGCCCGGCCAATAGAAAACAGTTGGGCGGAGCTGGCTGTCTATTCTTTTTTTTCTACTTTTTAAACTATTTTTCTATTCAGCTCGGTAACACAGAGGTATCGAGCAGGATTGCCGAGCAGCATTCGGCTATTCACTCATGTGAATTCACTATGAGTGAGACCTGACTTGCCTGAAATCCGTTCTTTTGCTTTTAATTATTTGCAGAAAATCTTTTTTTAACAAAACCTCTAATCAATTAGTAAGAGGGATGAGCGATATTGAGCTTTTTAATTTCCTTCATTTTATAAACAATTAGAAGATTTAGCCTCATTACAATAATTTTATTTACAGAGAAAAGAAAGACAGCGAAAAAAGAAGTAAGATTAAAAAAAAATGTAAAGTGACGCTACATATATAAATACTGATCACATACACAAAAAGGAAAGAAATACAAAGAACACAAATTGAAATAAAACTGCATTTAATACAACAAAAACCCACACCCTCTAAATAAAAAAGTAGCTCAATTGGTGAAACTAAAATTTTGCTAAGAGCAATTTTGGCAAAATCATTCTGCTCATTCCTAATTACCAATAAGGAAGGCCAGTACAGCGCCCATGGTATTTGAGGTAGACTGTGTAAACTGAGTAATTAAATCATGTCTCTGGGTGGAGCGAAGGGTGTGTGTCTCTTCTTTGAGTCTTTCAGGATTTTTTTCTAGTGCCACTACTATTTAAATTATTTCTGTTATTTAGGAAGTGTAAACATGATGTTATTATTATTTTTACCACTACTACTATTATTATTATTATTATTATCATCATTGTTGCAAGTGGAAGAAAGGTTGTCAGCTGCCACAATTTCAGCATGAGTGGTAGTGAGGTGTTGGACTTTGTGTATGTGAGTGTTGCTCGGAAGCCTACACTGAATGAAGGGTCATTGTTAGCAAAGGACTATTGTACTTTTGTTTCTGTTAGTCCCTAGCAACCCATCCTCTGCTGTGCTGTGCATTCCAATGTGAATTTAGCAGGAGGCAGGTAGAACTGCAGATTTTCACAATTCACATTCCAAGCTGTGCCAATGGCTGAGTCTGCACCATCTCCGAGGAAAGTCAGTTCATGGCATTTGAGTCGTTTTGCCCCTTCCCCATCTCTTGCTGAACTTCAGATGAAAGAGAAGAGGTTTGTTCTGGATTGTGTGGCTGTTACAAGTATTGCTAAAGACTACAGCGTCTCTTTACCAAAACTGGGCTCTATTATCCCCCCTTACAATGCACAGAAGGACAGGCATGTACGTGACTATTTCCTGACCAGGCCTGTGCCACCTTTACTGAAGAAAACTGGGCAGGTGAGTGAACACTTCCATCCACCTATGTAGATAGAATAGCTCCCAGTTGCCCTTCCTTTAGCAGTCTGTCCCTCCTTTCTTCTCCTCTCTGAGGCCTGACCTATAGCTCTGTATATAATGGTTGTCCTGTGTTAACCAACAAACCTGCTATGTAATTCACTGCCTGGCAAAGAAAGTCACCACCTGGATTCAGCTAAGCAAATAGGTAGGAGCCTTCCATTAGATAAGTGCTGTGATCTGGGGTTACTTCAGTTGGTCAGGTGTAGGTTAAGCAATGTTATGTGTCCAAAAATTGAGGTCAGCTGCCTTCCTGAATATTCTGAATGACCAGGTTTTTCCATCAATGGATTTTTTCTTCCCTGATGACACGGGACTGTTCCAAGATGACAATGCCAGGATTCATCGGGCTCAGATTGTGAAAGAATGGTTCAGGGAACATGAGACATCATTGTCACACATGGATTGGCCACCACAGAGCCCAGACCTTAACCCCATTGAGAATCTTTGGAATGTGCTGGAGAAGACTTTACACAGTGGTCTGACTCTCCCATCATCACTACAAGATCTTGGTGAACAATTAATGGAACACTGGATGGAAATAAATGTTGTGACATTGCATAAGATTATCTAAACAATGCCATGGTGAATGTGTGCCGTAATCAAAGCAAAAGGCGGGCCAACGAAATATTAGTGTGTGACTTTTCTTTTGGACAGGCAGTGTATAAAAAAGTGAAGGCTGTTACATTGCTCTAACAGACTGCCACCAGTTTGTAATGCTGGTGTCCAATTGCAAGGCGTGCTCACTGTTTGTGCATCTTGCACATCACAGTAGGAGTATTCAGAACAGTGTCTTTGAATATAAAGCCCAACTCCAGGTTAGGCATAACCTCTTCAGGTTTCTTATCTCTAGAGAGGCATGCAGAGACAGGGAGAGAAGTTCAGAGGCAGTAAGAGGAGCATGGGGGAGCATGGAGGTAAGAAGAGGAGTGTGGGGACAAGGAGAGGAGTGCAAAGACAGGGAGAGGAGCATGGGGACAAGAAGAGGAGTGGGAAGACAGGGAGAGGAGCATGGGGACAAGAAGAGGAGTGCGGAGACAGGATGAGGAGTGTGGGGACAAGGAGAGGAGAGCGAAGACAGGGAGAGGAGTGTGGGGACAAGGAAGGGAGTGCAGAGACAGGGTGAGGAGTGTGGGGACAAGGAGAGGAGTGCGAAGACAGGGTGAGGAGTGTGGGGACAAGGAGAGTAGTGTGGAGACAGGGAGAGGAGTGTGGGGATAATGAGAGGAGTGTGGGGACAGGGAGAGGAGTGTGGGGATAAGGAGAGGAGAGCGGAGACAGGGAGAGGAGTGTGGGGACAAGGAGAGGAGTGCGGAGACAGGGAGAGGAGTGTGGGGATAAGGAGAGGAGTGTGGGGATAAGGAGAGGAGTGTGGGGACAGGGAGAGGAGTGTGGGGATAAGGAGAGGAGAGCGGAGACAGGGAGAGGAGTGTGGGGACAAGGAGAGGAGTGCGGAGACAGAGAGAGGAGTGTGGGGATAAGGAGAGGAGTGTAGAGTAAGATAGAAAAGTGTGCATGCAGGGAAAAGGGAAATACTCAGAAAGGGAGGGAGTTCTGCTCTTACTACTATAAATAAAAGGGAAAAAGAAGAAAATGACTTGGGAAGAACGAGACAACAAAAATACAGCTCTAGGGAAACAGGAGTAAATATCAACTTCACAAGCGATACCCCTGAAACAAAAAAATGGTACTGGCCTTCAGAGAACAAGAAAACATGAATATATAGTAAGGATCTGTATGTATAATGCACATTTGTGGCCACTCAGTTACCGCTTCATCCTGCCTGGCTCCAGACACGGGAACACTGCACAGTACAATCTGGTTGTTGGGTTCAGTGTGACTGATTAGAAAGTGTTTTGTTTTGGGTTATTTGTGTCCCTGAGGTTTACACGTCTAGGTGTTTAGGTTCTGTAAATGTATCTTTTACATATGAAGTATTAAGTCTGTTATAGCTCTGGAATAGTTAGAATAGGACGGGGAGAGTTGGGTCATCATTGGGAATTATTAGGAAAACCATTTCTTCTTTTGTTTTACAGTATAAGGGAGGCACATCAACCTATGGGGAACTGGCTGACCGATTCCAGTACAAGGGTGCCGCTGCTTTCTACCTACTGAGCCGAAATAATAGCGGGTCAGGTATGTTGGACTAATAAAAAGTAC
Source organism: Nanorana parkeri (assembly GCF_000935625.1). Taxonomy (NCBI): domain Eukaryota; kingdom Metazoa; phylum Chordata; class Amphibia; order Anura; family Dicroglossidae; genus Nanorana; species Nanorana parkeri. The sequence goes on from NW_017306581.1 coordinate 1,423,370, forward strand.
TTGACTCCACCCACTTCCATCTCGCACAGCACTTTATTGGTCCCTGTGATTTCGTGTGATACGAAATCCTCCTGGAGTAGAGGCGGAGCCAATCATTGACTCAAGGAGACCACCCAGGAGTTCAAGAAATCAGTTATCTGTCCGACTCTGTACAGGGCAAAGCAACAGGTTCACCTACATGCCAGGCCCTGCAACTGTTTATATTTAAAGTGTATTTCCCCTTTTGCAGCCACCTTTGAGACTTTATACAGGGAGATGATGAATTATGTAACTGATGTCTGCTCAGCTCAGGTCTCTTCTCCTTGCAGAGAGTGGTGGCTGGCAGTCATTGCTCCCTGCAGGGGTTCCCTCTGTGTCCCTCCAGCTCTTATTGGAGGGACAGACAGGGGAGGGTGGACATGGCAGTCCCTGGCTCTAAAGAGGCAGAGCTAACTGTCACTTAGGCAGCCAAGGTGGATCCAGATAATATTGTTGTGGTCCTTACCAGCTGCAGTGCAGCTGTGCCCACTACCTCCTGATCTTGGGTCATAGGAGTACATAGGAGTATATTAGTAAATAAGAACTACCAGAAATAAGAAACAGCACACTGATGAGCCCATCTCTGTCACTGTTCTCTCCTCCAATCAGCATGCTCCTTGCAATGTAATACATCTGATTGGCTCCTTGTGCTGCTTCTCCCTCCCCCTCTTTCAAATCTGCTGTACTGGGACTGCAAAAGGTTGACACACACAAGTCATATTCAGGTACTTACACTCCTTGCATTTTAAAAAATGCATTTAATGATGTATTCATAAACACAGAGCTGTATTAATGAGTGCATGTTATATCTCTCTGTGCCTTTAAGGGAGGCTTCCTCCTGACAAACCTGCACCCAATTTAATCTTTTGACACATGTGCTCCAAGATGGAGACTCTCATAGTTTAGAGTTAGGACCGCACTATATAGAGGTGCCTTGGCGCGGCTGTGCGGCTTTCACATGTTCTACAGAAGACGTGTATCTGAACGTCTGTTTTTAACCTCAGCGGTAAGACAAGTTTATTTTGCATGCTGGCTGGTGAGTGTGCTGGGAAACTTTTTGCTGTTGGCTGCTACTTCAGTACCAGAGGCCTGTTTCCTTCTCCGCTGCAGCGATGGTATGTCCCTCGGCGTCCTCACATCCTATACACGGTATATTGGACGTGATGGCTCACGGACCATAGACTGCAGTGGAGGGGGACCCGGGACATAGGCTCCAGGGACCGGTCTAAGAGCAATCCAGTTCTAAGGATCGAGTGAGTATAACGTTTTATTTTTTTTAGCACCTAGACGGAAAAACAACAGTTAACTCTTGCAGTGCCGGGTAGCCCCACTGCAAGGGTTAAGATATGAATATATATATATTTTAACACTTCTGTATTGACATCTGTTGGTCTGATCGAATGCGATGCTTGTGATCCTCCTCTTGGGCTACCGTCTCATCGTCATTCCTGTCATGTCCCAGGTCACTCGGCAGAACACAGCAGCGGTCACGGCCAGTTCTTGTCCTCCGTCAAACCTGTGATCGGCTACAATGGACTCTACGGGTACAGAAGGAACACCCCGTCTCTCCGCAGAACGCCCTCAGCGTTTGGCATTGTGACCAAGTCAGCTATTTACTAAATAAAGATACAACGGGCCGTCTTTTCAAGAAGCCTTTCAGCTCGACGAGTGTGACATGTTCTCTTTATGTTGGCAGAACAGACAGCGCTCTGCGTTTTATAATGTTGTGAAATAATCAAATCACATAATAACATATTTGTCCGTACAAGACATAACATTGTTTGTGCCCACACCGATCCTCTGCCACAGGATACAATTCTGTTACATATTATTGGCATCCATTAAAAGATATTTGTTATGTAATGTATCATCATTGTAGCACAAGTCACGTCTATGCAGGTTTATTATTTGTATCTCCAGACCCAAAACTCTGTTTAGGGGGGAAAAAAAGTATTTAGCATCACTCAGCAAAAATAATGTACAGCAAGCATGGATAGGAAGATGTTGTAAAGTCCCAGCATACATTATCCTGTTATGACATCAGCATTGTAATAGGAATACATAGTAGAGTTGTTTCTGATAATACAATCAAATCTCTTTTATGTAGTGAGTGCTGCCTTCTGTCTGCCCAATACTCATCAGCTTCCTGGATTCCCAGTGTGCTTTGCTTCTCTTTCCCTGCTGATGTGATGCAATCTCTATTTCTCAAGACTACATATCCCATCATGCATTGCTCCCAGGAAACAATGATAATGTTACATTGTTCAGACAATGAGTCGAGGAAGTACATCCTATGGGAATCTTTAATAAGTAAATTTACAAACGTCAATACATATGGTTATTAAGAGTGGGATAGATGGAAATTCAATATAGAAATACAGATTTATTTACTTTTTTTGACCATCGATTCTCTTTAAAGCAGGGGTGGGCAATTTATTTTCTCGAGGGGCCACATGAGAAACTGGGACAGCTGTAGAGGGCTGAATTGGTTAACGTACGGTACCGTGCAACCCACTGACCATGTGTTACAGTGCAGCAGGTGCGATGTATTGCCATTCATTTGAATAACACCGCCAATGACAATAACAACCCCCAGCAATCCCAGAAACCAACGACTGTTAGAAACGTAGTCCGCACATGTACACATCGCTGACCTGTGCTGGGCTGTGGCTTGCCCACTGCAAGCCACAGCCCAGGCCTCCAAGCCTAGCCTTGGAGGCCGGCGCATCCACTATCAACCAGCCATAAACAAGTGCAGGTTAGCAATTGGTCTTTTTGTGGATTGTGGGCCGGACAGAGACAGACAAAGGGCCGGATACAGCCCGTGGTCCATATAATGCCCAGGTCTGCTTTAAACGATTACTAAACCCAAGGACAAAAATGTAGCATATTGCAGCTTACCAGTCCTTAGAAGTGGATGGCTGTATTAGTTTTCTTTCTTCATAACATTTTTGGCAAGTACAGTAAATACCTGTTGATCTTGCCAGAAATGCTGTTTCCTTGTCACTTCGTGTGACATGAACTGGAAGCATAAAACAGTCTTCTCTCCCATCTGCAAACTACTAATCCCACTACTATTGGAGATGAACAAAGGCAGATATGTTTGTAGTCCAAACATAGATACAGTGGAGCAGTGGAGCAGTGGGTGCGGCCTGCACCCAGGTGACACCATTGGAGGGGTGACACCAAAATGACTGAGTCATTTTGTCATCACCCCCTCTAAAAAGTCAGGAACTCGGTCATGGACAGAAAGCCTGACATTGTCAGGAGAGAGGAGGGGACCCGGCGACATACCTCATTCCGCGGGGTGAATGTCCCCTATGTGGTATTCACAGAATTATCAGGTTTAAAAAAAAGCCTGAAAAAAAGAAAACAAATGCCGGCCCCTCATCCAAGGACTGCAAGCGGCAATATATTACATGTGTGTTTTCGGGTGTAGATACACTTTAATAAAAGCTAAGGCATGGTTGCACTGTTGGTGGTTGCTGGTGAACTAGATGGATGCAAATATTTATTTAATCATTAGTATAGTGCAAACATAATCACACACAGAATAACATCTGGTAAACAACATATAAAGGCACACCCTAGAACACCCTAAAATAGATTGCTTCATGAAAGGACTGCATGCGTTTCTAAACGCACAAAATGTACCTGACTGAGGATGCTTATAGGAAATAACATCACGGAATGTTGATCCAGAGAATGTCTGATTGCTTTTGGTGATCAGGAAAGATTTTTCCCTAAGGCCTTGTTGACACCAAATGCAGACCAGATCTGCATGGGTTTCTGCACACGCAATGCAGTGGGTTGTGCCATGTTTTTGCCGCGTTTTTGCTTTAAAAAAAATAAATATATTTTTTGGTTTAAAATGGGCTTTCAGTGCGTTCCAGGGCGT
>NW_017306581.1:1433489-1433781 GCF_000935625.1 Nanorana parkeri
TGAACAAGGCCTTAAAGCAAATTGTAAAGTGCTTGATATGCTTCCTCTGGATAAACAGTGGGTTTAGGGGGTGCAGGGTATTGTTTGTTTTATTTATTAGTTTTGTTTTCTTGGTTAAACTCGATAAATGTGTCATTTTCCAAACTATGCAATTATGTATTTAATCTCATTAGTGAAATATAGGCATGTGCGATTCATTTTGTTCCGAATCAGAATTCGGACGAATTTTCTGAAATTTGGACATTTGGACACATCCGAATGTGTCCGAATCCGAATTTCCATTTCCGAATTT
>NW_017306582.1:0-11059 GCF_000935625.1 Nanorana parkeri
CAGACATTGTTCTGTACTTGCTGGGTCTTTAAAAGGATATAACATTGAGAAATGTCCATGCATCACGCAACCCTCAAAGAGCCCTTCTAGTTCATATCTTGGAGCACAGAATGATTAGCCTCTATTTTGCAGAGATCTGAGAGTGGGAGCGGTTATGTAATTTAGCAAAAGACAATGGGGCAGGGATGACACCACTCAGTCCTCTTGCAAGGTCTTTAAAGGAGAACTATGAGGTGAGTGCTTTTCACAGGTCGGCTCAGTAGATCGGGAGGTGAGCGAACACATACCGGCGTTCGCTCACTTCTCGATCCTGTCATGGCTCTCTGCCGTGACAGGGGAGGGGCTGGATTCCCCCCTCCCTGCTCCGATCCGTCAGCGCTGACTGGCGTAACGAACAGGGGAGGGGGCAGGTACAGCTGGCTCTGCCTCTAGATAGGTAGAGCCAGCTGTCAGTCACGCAGCTGGGCGGATCCCAGCATAATTGTGGGGATCCGCTTCAGCTGTTGGGTCTCAGTATACCGCGAGCAGTATACTGAGCCTAGGGTGATGGGAGGACGCTAGTTTGTGTCCTCCCGTTACCCTAAGGAGAACTATGGGGAAAAGCCTTAACCCCATAGTTCTCCTTTAAAAGGATATACAGTAACATGGGGACATGCGCATGCATCACAGAGATGTACGTAATATGTATTTTTTTGTATTTTGCCTTGGCATACATGTTAATCGGTGTACTGCAGAGAGAGGACACAAAAAAAAAGACTTTCAATTGGCTAAATTTAGAGTTGAATCAGTTTTATTGAAATTGACAAGAAATAGAAACAGCATGTATACAAAATCTTAAGGCGATGGTCCAGAAACAAGTGTCAACGTGCAAATAAAGAAAAAATATTGACACTGCATGCATGAATTTCAAGAACTGATCTAAATGCGTGTATATACTAAAGCAGACACGAAAGAGGGAAGTTAGAGCCGAAGAATCCGGAAGAAAAAGAGAAACGAAAGGACTAGCCAAGTGAAGGAGGTGGAAATAAGAAAGAGAGGGGAAAAGAAGGGGAGAAGGGGACCCTGGGAGGGTACTGGCAAGACGCTGAGATTTACCTGGGAGTCAAAGCAGCTAGGTAGCCAGGCAGATCAGTTAAAGGAGAACAATGAGGTGAGTGAAAATAGTACGTGTGGCAATGAAACTGTCACACGTCGGCTCAATAGATCAGGAAGTGATCGAACACATACCGGCGATCGCTCACTTCTCGATCCTGTCCCTGCAGAGAGCCATGACTGTCACTCACAGCTCCCTGCAGGGATTCCCACCTCTGCTGTCCAATCCTCCAGCGCTGACTGGCAGAACAGATGGGGGAGGGGGAGGGTACAGCTGGTTTTGCCTCTAGATAGGCAGAGCCAGCTGTCAATCACGCAGCTGGGTTGATCTCAACAGTAATGTCGGGATCTGTCCCGGCTGTGGCAATTCTCCATCAAGAAAGTATTGTGAACACTTGAGTCATTCAAGACTAAGGGGCTCATTCAAGAATAGGCAAAGATCTCCCTAAAAGTGGCACCCTAAGTATTCCCTAAGCATTTATTCAAAGGGTGGAAGGCAACTCCAAAGGGTCATCGGCACTCCAATAAAGTTCACTGCATTGAATCAACATAAAACATGGATGTTCCAGGTCTTTATTGAGTCTTGTTTCCAGGTGAAGATACCTCTATGTTTTTCAATGAGCGGTGGAGTCTATTGGAGTGCTTACGACTTGGACTCCACTGAATGCCGAGGACTTGGACTTGGCTGACTTCACAAATGGTTCCATCTGCCAGCCACCGGAGAGCTCGGTCCTAAGGAATGCAAAGTGACCTTCTTCAGAGCAATCTTTCAAGTCATCCCAGGCACGCTCAGTTGACATACACTTAATTCTAGTTTATATCATATCTCCAGGGAGAGCTAGGAAGAAATTTAACCCCTTCGTGACTGACGACGTACAGTGTACGTCGCCAGCATCGGGGCTGTTTAAACAGACTCCCGGCGACTTTTGCCGCCGGGAGTCTGTTTAAACTTGTAGAGCCGACTGTCGGCTTTACAACAGAAGCGATCCTGGCGACTTACCTGACGGCTCGCGCATCTTTCAAATGATTAATAAATGCTCCGCAACGGCTTTCTCTACGTCAGGTGACAATATTATCAAAATCATCCTGCCTTGTGAACAGTTAAATCACCCAATACCGGCTAAGCCTCATTACGTTAGTTTGCTGGTAGCAATTTCAGTTACTTAGATAATGAGATGAATTAGCTAATTAAATGTGACTGCTGCTACACAGAAAGCAGGTAATACCGCCAAGGTGATGAGTAAAACAAATGTCCGGGGACTAATAAAAAGGGATCAGAGATCTATAGTTCTGTGTTTATCTAAAGCTGTCTTGTCAGAAGGTAAGGTGATTGGCAGAGGCCAAGGATCTGACTGTGCGCATGTGAATGAGCTGCTCATGAACGAGCATGCACGTCCGGCATTGGCTTTGGATCCATTGCTCTATTTAAAGGTCAGCATAACCTAGGAAAGTCGTGCAGTGGTCATCAGCTCCTGTGACCCGTGACCTGACCTGCGTTCTGCTATGCTGCCTTTGACAGGCTTGCCTCCTGACTCTGTTGTATCTCCCGCTTCTGACTTTGGCTTGCCTCCTGACTTTGTTGTATTTGTATCTCCCACTCCTGACCTTGGCTTGTGTACTGAGTCTTTGCTTGCCTTCTGACTTTGGCTGCCACCTGACTCTTTGCTTGCCTTCTGACTTGGTGCTTGCCTCCTGACTTTGGCTTGCCTCTTGACTCTTTGCTGGCCTCCTGACTGTTTGCTTGCCTCCTGACTCTTTGCTGGCCTCCTGACTGTTTGCTTGGCTCCTGACTGTTTGCTTGCCTCCTGACTGTTTGCTTGCCTCCTGACTTTGTGCTTGACTCCTGACTTTGGCTTGCCTCCTGACTCTTTGCTTGCCTCCTGACTTTGGCTTGCCTGCTGACTCTTTGCTTGCCTCCTGACTCTGTGCTTGCCTCCTGAATATGTTGTATCCGTATCTCCCGCTGCTGACCTTAGCTTGCCTCCTGTCTTTGTATTTTCTTCCAGACTCTATGCTTGCCTTCTGATTCTGTTCTTGCCTCCTGACTCTGTTCTTGCCTCCTGACTTTGTTGTATACGTATCTCCTACTGCTACCTTGGCCTGTCTCCTGACTTTGACTTCTACCTGCCATCCTGGTACCTTTGCTGCCCGTCTAATCTTGACCTTTGCCTGTACCCTGACTTCACTTCTATTTTCCAAATTGGAACCTCTGCTGCATGGCCATCACTGACTCCTGCTCACCCTCACTGTGACTTTCTGCTCTCACTGGTTTCTGTACCCAATCTGCAAACCAGCAATCAAGGCAGATGCAGTCCGAACCTCTCCAACACCTCAGCCATATCTAGATGGTCTTCAAATCAACTGCTGCATCTAGATCAACTACAGGCACCCGTGCCACTCCTTATCCATCTAAGCCCTATCACCAGCTCCAGGGAGTATTGGACAGGAGGAGTTAGGCCTGATTCACACCTGGGCGTTTTACAGCGCGCTCCTACGCTCTGTAAAATGCTCAACATGTGAAAACCAATGATTGCCTATGGGCATGGTTCCCACCTGGGCGTTTTACAGCGCGCAGGAACGCGCTGCAAAATGCCCTACGCCCAAAGAAGTACAGGAGCTTCTTTGGGGTGTATTTGCCTCGCGAATCCATTGGGATACAGCCAGGTAGCCCTCGGAAACGCGCGTTTGTCGCACGTTTTTTAACAGCGAATCGCGGTAAAAATGTGTGGCACGAAACGCGCGACAAAATAGCAAAAAGTTTTCCTGGCACACTCACAAGCTAGCATGTAAAAAAACTTGTCTCACACTAAGGTTAATAACAGAGGTTTGGATACACGTCTTCTGCAGAAAATGTGAAAACCGCACAGCCGCGCCAAGGCACCTCTTACAGTGCGGTCCTAACTCTAAACTATCAGAGCCTCCATCTTGGAGCACATGGGGCAGAAGATAAAATTGGGTGCAGGTTTGTCAGGAGGAAGCCCAACCCTCTTAAAGGCACAGAGATGCACAAGGGATCCCGCACATCCCAATGGCAGCTGAGACCCCCCATGCATCACTGCACCAAAACAGTCAAGCAAAACAGATGACAAACGCACTCATCAATTCGTCACCAGCTTTACAGTAAGCGACAAACGCGCATATTCGATACGCCTAGGTGTGAACCCAGCCTAAGGGCACCTATAAAGCAAGTTGTAGAACTACCAGTACCATTAAGCACTGCAAGAATCTGACAGCCATGACTCCCAGATACAGAGGCATGCTGGAATTTGTAGTTTCACCACAGCTGGAGTGCCAAGGCTGCCTACCGTTGGCCCAAGCCAAATCTTAATCTGGACCCAAAGGCGTTATAAACCAGCGGGCATGGCTAACCATTATATTAAACTGAAAGTAGATTCTACATTGCACTGTAACATGCACTATGAGCTTTTAGACTTCCATTGTGTGTCACCGTTATACTTTTGATTCCGAGTAAACCGGCAATGCCTTTTACCTTAGACTACAAAGTGTCCACTATCGGGATCACTGTGTCTTTGCCACACGCCATGACCAACAACCGAATCATTCTTATTCAGCCCCCTAATTAACATTGTCATTCTATCCCCCTTTGCAACGTTTAAGGAGGTGTGAAAAGCAGAGCGAGGTTGACAGCACCAGGTACCCATTATATCAAATGATAAAATGGTGTCGGTGTCACTTTAATTGGATAATTAGCTCATAATTAGCGCAGCCTCTAAACTATGCCTCACCAGTTTCCCTGGAGGGTGTAGCTCAGCGATCATGGCCAAGTCATGCAAGAAAAGTAAATGAAGTGGTTGTGTGGGAGGTGACTGTGATACGTGTTGTAGAAAATGGAGCCTAGCTTTGGATCTTGTCACAACAAAAGGACGTCGCTGAGCTCTGGAGGGGGGGAAATTGTCACCCAGATACATCAAATTGCAGTGCAATCATTTCATTTGCGTCTATCCTTTTAATTGTTGGGGTTCGCACCCCACAGATCAAAGTTCGTGTTAAAGGGAAAGTATTTCTTATTTTCATTGAGAAAATAATTTGATTTATTTTTGTAGCATGTGCTAAAAGTAATTTTCGATTTCACATTTTCATATGCTTCTTCCATATTACTCCACCAATTGTAGGGAATCGCCACTAGAGGGGGCTGACAGGGGCTCAATGGAATCTCTCTGCCTCTGCTCATCAGCTGTTGGGATAAGATCAGCCACACAGGGAGTGCATTGTTTTTTAATGAGATGACTGACTCATAGGGGGAGTTTTTCAATGGTTAATAGATATTCAAGTAAGATCAGATGGGATTCGTCAGCATTTCCCAGTCACATTCACCCTATTTACAATAAGATGGATGTGCACCAAGTGAATGTGTCGATGAACGGCCACCAAATCTCCCATGTATAGTATAGTGAAGATTCGGATTTAGCCTATGGGCAAATCGGCCAGCAATCGCTCTCCATGGTGCTGAAACGGTCTTGATACACAGCTCCAGCACTAGAAGGGTTAAATGCCATTTTTAATGTTCTCATATTTAAAAAAAAAAATCTTCCCAGCTTTATCCTAATGATTCAATGTGGCAGCAATTTTGTAAGCTGAACTTGTATCTTGCTATGCTCACGTGTACTGTGGTCACCACACCTTCACAGTCACGGCCTTTTTTTTATCTCTTTTCTATTGGCAACCGGTCACATTTTTACTGGCCAGGCTGGAGGAATACCACAGATCCCACTTAAAGAGCACAGGACAGATCCAGATAATCCAAAAGGCAACCTAGGCAGTAGCCAAGGGCCCGGTGAATTTGCAGGGGGCCCAGATACAACCCCAATCTCCTGCAGTAAACCAGAAATCAGTTGAAGGGATTGGAGGAAGGCAAATCTGCAATCTAGCCTAGGGCCCTATTTTCCCTTCAGTCCATCTCTGGCACACCTACATACAAGGTTACACAACTCATGGTCACCAATGTTACAGGACTATATGACCGTTGGCAACAGTTTAAAACAGCACCAGGTGTAACTTAGCTATTTATGCTTAATTCCTACCCTCATACCCCCACCCACCCCCCTCACACACTTCACTTTATTTGTCCAATGCCATTATGGGCCCTTTCTTCTCTTCCAGCAGCAATGGTCCATGCTCCTGAACCATACGGTGCTTATGTAATTGCATGTGATATCCAGTAGTACTATAATCCCAAGATCCATGATGACCTGAGCTCACAGGAATTAGGTTGGGCGATGCCAGGCATCTTTCAACTTGGAAGTGAACAAGTGCTGGCTTGCAGAGAAGTGCGTATGCAAGGGACATAACTAGATGGACTGGACTGGACTACTGACTTTTTTATTTTAAATATAAGGTAGAGTTGGCCTTTAAAGGGCCAGGTGGGCCAATAGGTGGACCCTGTCGGTTAAGGCGGGGCCAGGCCTCTTATATCTAATGGATAATCCAACAGAGAGCTGTACTTGCCATTATTCCTGACTCTGCTCCAGTTCACCTGAGAGCATTGGGTGACTCTGCTACCCTTTGTGTGTCCCAGCTCCTCCTGTTACTCCTCCTGTTTTAATCCCACAACATATGCCAACAACTGAAAATGTCACTTATAGGTAGACTGACCTTATAACCTAAAGGGGTCAATTTATAATTGTTGTCACACAAGATTCCCCCAACTTTTACGCACTTTTAACTCCACTTATAATTGTCACACAAAATTCCCACAACTTTCACCCAGGATTTACACATTTTCTTTTTCCATTTCATTGAAAAATTTGTGAATCCTGGGTGAAAGTTGTTAAAATATTTATTAATAGACCCTCAGTGTATGTAAAACAAAAAACCTATTTTTTTGTTGTGAGTGGACTACCAGTTTAAAGCATTCTGGTCTGTTCAATTTAAAACATGTCAAATACCTTTATTCTTTGTTTTCTATATCTCAATAGATATATTAAATTAAAACAGTTAGGATAGAATTATGGGAACTGCCATTGCTGACTTGTGTTAGAAGGAGTAAGATCCAGTGCTGTCTTCCTCATCCTTCGTTCACTATTCGTTGAGTCACTGACCCAGAACAAACAGGTGCATATCAGGAATGCAGGCACTTCACTGGCCGCGTGCCTATTCCAGGTCATTGACATACATAAGAGCTGATGTATAAAGGCCTCGCCCTGTATATGGCTGGGTGAATGTCATTTGCACGGCACTACAGCCACTGGGTAGTTTCCCCAAGTAACGAGGGAAGAATAAGGAAGGCAGCCCTGCTGGTTGCATCATTTAAAACAGCAGTGCCAGCTACCATATGTCTAGCTTTACATGTCCAATGTTGGTATAAAATTATATATATTTCCTGACACCCCCATGGCAGCATACAAATGGGCTGGGGCCGGAGCCATACCCCATTTGTATGCTGCCATGTATTGGCGTCAGAAAAGGAAAATGACAGCTAGGTTATTTAATTTTTTATGGTCAGTTTTCAGGTTTTAAAAAATATTGAATAAAATATATATTTGTTATTTATTCTTGCCAGTTAACGATGACATATTACATAAGAATGTTATGCAGTTTTCTATTTAGCCAGCAGACGGCGCTCTAAACGTCTTTTCACCTCATTATTATGATTCCCTTTCACCTGTGCTGAGAGAAGCCCGTCGTTTATAGAAATGGAATGAACCATTAGAGCACTGACTCCTCCCTTATCGGATGGCTAAATCCAGGCTCTCTATCAGACAGTCTCTTTAGATAACCTGTAGTGCTCTGGGAAACCTTTGCCATGGTGTAATGCTTATTTGTAATACAATGATTCTAAAAAAAAAATAACAGATATAAAACGCTTTCAAAATGATAATAAATCATTGGAACACTTTTTTTTCTGTTAAGGAGCAGTTGCAAGCATCATTCATGCTGTAGCTTTATTCTGTACTCCCTCATGGTCAAGTCTCTCCATAGTACCCAGCAAACACTCCTTCACCCTTGACATAAATTGTTTCTGAAGTCACAGCATGCTCCCTGGAGCACAGACCACTGTTTACATTCAATCTGATAAGTACCACTTGTGCAAACACAAATTACATGAAGGTGATTAGAGAAGTATGTAGAGTACAAGACACGGGACTCTGCAGTGGCAGGACGTACCCCTTGCTCGGCCGTATATGGCCTAATTTATAGAAAGTGCCTGAACACAGGACTGCCTGTGTTACCAGTAGCAGCCTATCGGATCCTCCCAGGGCTGGATTTCCCACAAGGCCAACCATGGCCCGGCCTCAGGGCAGCAGGGAGTAGTAGGGCAGCAGGGGTGGGGAATTCCTATCTCTCGATTCCCGGGTGGGTTGTTGTTTTCTACATTTAGCCCTGCTTTGGGTAAGCAGGGCTAAATGTACAGCGCTTCTTGTTTTGTACAAGTGATCTGGGCAAATGAGAGTAAATCCGGCCCTGATCCTCCCTTTATTTTTTGGAAGCCAAAAAAAACATTAATCTGTCAAATCTGTCAAACTATTCGACGTATGTTTACATGAAAATCCTTGCAATCCACTCAAAGGAATAGATCGTGCAGTTTCCTGCCGTAATTCCCGACTGTTCCTGTCCATCTGCGAGTTCTGAGTGTTCCCGACCTCCATTGTGTGTTCCAGCTCCCCCTGTTACATTCTTCAAAATTCTTTAAATCATAAAATAAATAAAAATCGAGCAAGGATGGAAGGCGGAACTTATAATGGACATAGCAGGCATGAAAAGAAAACCCGGGAACTCAGAGCAGAGATGTCACCTATAGAGTCCCCAAGAAAATAACATTTTCAACATTTTCAAAATCCAAAATATCAGTTTTTGGAGGACGGACCCTTTAAATTAAAGTGCATGTAAAGACAGTTGTTTTTTTACTTTCTATATAAAGTAGGGCAGGGGTAGGAAGAGCTGTCTCTATTATGAGACAACCTGAGACGGCATCTCAATAGAGGAGCAGCAGGAGTGTGGGGGGGCACAGAGGATCGGCAGCATCCCAGGTCACTAAGAGCTCTCACAGAAACAGTTTTTTTTGAAGATTGAATTGCTCTTCCGGCAACAAAAATTACAAATTGTGGATTTCCTATTACTGTCTGTACCAGAGACAATGGTCCCAGGACACAGAGAAAGGGCCAATGTCCTCAGCGGGTTCTAATCCTTTCCTCGTTTATCAGAACTTAGGGGGTTATTCACTATGGAGCCGAAGGATACAGCCGTGGCTTTGGCTGATCCTTAGGTTCGATTCGGCCGCCTCTGCCCTTCTGTTCAGTTGAACCGTGTAAGGGCTGTTCACAATAGCCCGTACAGCAGACGAAGGCGTGCGAGCTGCTCAGCCGAGCCGAAGGCATATGCTTTGGCTTGACTGAGCCGAAGTGACAGGCGAAGCATGGAGAAGGTCGGCCGAAGCCGACTGATCTCCACGCAAATGACAGCTGGGGGGAGCCAGCCGTGATCTCACAGCTTGCTTTGCCCAGTTGTAATGACAGATCAGCGTTCCCAAATGACCCGGGGACGCTGATCTGTCATTAAACAATAACAACTGGGTGGAGCCGGCCATGACGTCACGAGCAGCTCCGCCCAGTTGTTATTCATTGGCCTGGATCTGCTAGAAGACTCCGGCAGGTGCTGGCCAATAAGAAACAGTTGGGCGGAGGTAGCTGTCCCTGCTAGGTCTGCTGAAATGTTTTTCTTTTGCCGGCATCTTTGCCGGCATTTTTTTAAATATTATTTTTAATGTTCTTTTTTTTTCTTTTCTTCAAACTATTTTTTTTTTAATTTTCCTGTTTTTTAACATTTTATACATTTATTTTCAACTTCTTTTTTTTATTCATTTCACTCTATTTCTATTCTGCTCGGTACCTTATAGGTACCGAGCAGAATAGCCGAGCTGAATGCCGCTCGACGGCATTCGGCTATTCACTTACTGCCGTTCGGCCCCTGTGTGAATAGGGGCGAACAGCAGCGAGTGAGCTGCCGGAGCTTTGTCTCAGCCGATCCAGATGTTGGATCGGCTGAGTCGAACTCCTTCTGCACTTTGGCTCAGCCGAACATGCAGAGCATGTACAGGTGACCGAAGGCAGATGACGTACGGCTGATTTTAGCCGATGTACGGCTGAAATCAGCCGTACAAGCCAGAAGTGATTAGCCAAACAGCGTTTGGCTCACTTTACTTCGGCTGGGTTATTCACTCGGCTTCCTTCGGCAGCTTTGTGAGTAACCCTCATAATAAAAAGGAAATAAAAAAGTTTGGCTTTACATACAATTAAAAACAAAGTAACTAATAATCTAATATAATACATTCCAAAAATGTGAATTAAATGGTCACTTTTTAAAACTAGGGCTATATCCAGAGACACCGGTCGGTATTCCAGAGCAAGATAACTAATATCAGGAACATTCGGGGATCGCTGCAAGCCAGCTTTCCCCCACTCCATCTCCCCGAGGCTCTTTGGGTCCAGGAGCCGGTGAGAAGGGAGTAGAGGAAATAGGTGACACATGTTCACAGTGCCTTCTGTTTAATAAACACATCCTGGCACCTGCTAGGTGTCATACAATATCTGTTACAGAGTTGGCGACATCTGTTCTCTGTGAAGATTGGATTGCACACTTGACTTGAATAGTCTCGTTTAAACCATCACCTTGTTAATGTCTGTGTGGTTATGTGGAGTCTAGTGAAAGGACGAGGCGTTTGAGAGAACCTGCTTCAGACGGCATCTCGTATTAGCTCTTCACCGTAAGGGTCTTCATGTAGGCTCGAGCTGTAGGCTAGTCGTAAGTAGGTAGACAGGACCACCATTAGGAATCATGGGGCCCCGTACAGCCTCCCTGGCAAGGCCTCTCACGTTAACATACACGTGCATGCCCTATGTGCACGTGTTCATTCAAATCAGATAGCAGGGGCAGCAGTGTTAGTTTAACTTCTTTTTTTTTTTTATATATATATATATATTTTATTATTTTTTACTTTTTTATAACCTTT
>NW_017306582.1:11930-31318 GCF_000935625.1 Nanorana parkeri
ATTTTTTTATTTTTTTTTTTTTTTTTTTTTTTTATAACCTTTTTTTTTTTTTTAATTTTTCCACTTAACTTTTGCTATCACAAATGGGATAACAAGCCTCTATATGACAGGATTTGGAGGTGATAGGTTCTTTTTATGGAGACATCCGTGGGCTATTAGACTCCTAATGTCTCTCCTGCCTTCCAGTATAGATGATTAAGCACAGGATTTTGCTTGATCGTCTGTTTACCCGGCACTTCAGCCGGGATTGTGTCAGCTCTGAAGCAGGAAGCGCTGAGAGCATAACGCTTCCTGTTTCATTGATTACAGAGCAGATTGGGGGAATGGACATTCCTTGGTCTGCTCCTGCTCTCCATCCTGACACCATTTGACATGGTCTAGCACCCCCCAGAGGAGTGGAGGACCCTGTGGGGCACAATCACAGACTAGTACAAGTGATCTGTGTGGTTGTACAGCCACCCATATCACTTGTAGTTGAGAAGCTACACAGGCATTGCAGGGAGTCCTTGTTGGAGTCCTTATAGGGGCCCAGGCCCGGTGCGGATGGCTATACTCCCTTATCCGAGGCCCTGCTGGTAGATGCCTAAGCGAACACATCTGCCTATCATCTGTAGCACTTAGATCTCTTGTTGGTTTAAAGACAGTCGTTGGCAGTTTGGCTATGGCCTAGAGCAGTGCTCTGACTCTCCTAGTGTACGTATATTAAAAATAAAAACCTTTTTGGTTTTGGATGGATGCAGGAAGGGGCAAAACCAACATCAGTTTTCATTTTTTGCTGTCCGTGTTCCGTTGAGCAGATTTTTCGTCACTTCCTGTCTCAGGGATACAACAGTTATGGGTGAAAGGGAATCTCTAAAAAAAACAGCTGGTAGATACCCTTGCAGAATTGTGACCGAGTCCTGCTGATTTGGCTGAAATGTGACCAGTGTGTGGCCCCATTGGGCAGGTGAGAAAGCCCACTTGTTGCCAGTCCTGTTATTTCTGGCCTGGATGCCACTCAAGTCAAATTACTATGTGCCCCTGTATCATTATTGCTTGAATGTCCCTGAATCTGATCCTACAAAAAGCCTGGTCCTGTGATCCCATCACTGAACTCTCTGAAACTCTACGGCAGCCTGTCAACACTGATTGAAGCAGGAGAGGGAGGTTGCACAGAGTCATGTGATCAGAGGTTGCAATTCCAACCAGTAGACCGTGAACAAATCTGGATGCATTTTGCTTTAAGGGGTTATATAAAACCGCCGACATCTTGGATAGGGGTGCATTGATTGGCTAGCCATGTAATGCTTTTCTTCTTCCTTTGCCGGTATTGACATTGAAATGAAAATGGTGCTGTGTTTTGGAAGAGATACATGCTCCTTAGATAGAATGGGCCAGGTTGTGAGGATTGAAACGTCTTTTGTTGAAACAATGAAAAACCCAAATTGATATATTTATGATTGGAGAACAAATATTTAGAACAGGTTATCCGGAAAACCAGAAATCATTACAATGTGGTCAATCTATTAATCTCAGAACGCAGCCTCTGCTCACCGCGACAGCAGAACAATACCCCACCTGTCACACATGGCTAAAGTACACAAAGCATACAATCTGTACGCCCTGACTACACCCAGCCGTGGCTGGGGCAGACAATGGCTTCAGCGGAACCTGCATGATGCACAAAGAACCCAAATGAATACTTCTGTAGTACATTTGGCACCATATGGAGCCGGCTGTTACCTACCTCTATCACTGCCATGATCAGCCATGGTAGACCTCTGCATAAACCTGAACCTTCAGGCATGACCTGCACAGGGACACTAACCACCACTTACCACCGTGCAGTGCTTTGTGCCGAAGGGCTCATTGACACCACCAATGTTGGGCTCCATTGCTTAAAGTGACATTAAACCCTCAGATTTTTTAACATAAACCAATAGTGTAATGTGCGCCTTACTGTAATCCATGGTTGTTTCCCTTCTCTTTGCTGCTCTTCCTTTTAAATCCTTATCTCTTCTCATGCTGGGGGAGAACTTCCCTTTGCAGCTGAGTGCCTCTTCCTGTAGTGCTGGCTCAGGTTGTGAACCTACACACAGACACCATGTATCCATTCCGGAGACAAGGCAGTCTGCTGCAAAACAGAAGTTCTGCCCAGCATGAGAAGAGACACGGATTTAACCCCTTCATGACTGAGGCCTTTTTTTTTCATTTTTTGTACCCATGTTATATTCCACATTTTAGGCCGGAAAATTACTTAAAACCCCCCAACATTATATATTTTCTGAATGCCAAGACCCTATAGAATAAAATGGTGGTAGTTGCAAATTTTTATGTTGCGCAATATTAGCGCAACTCCTTATTAAACCATTTAAAGCATGACATGTTTGGTGTCTATTTACCCGACGTGACCCCGTCTTTTTATATTTTACCAAAAATATGGGTGATAAATGGGTGTGGTTACTGGGGGTGTGGCAACGAAAGGGTGTGGCCAATGAGGGGTGTGGTCACTGAGGGGCGCTGTAAAGCTTTCTCGCACAGGGCGCCTAAAGGCCTAAGGCCGGCCCTGAGTGTACGTCGTCAGTCACGAAGGGGTTAAAAGGAAGAGCAGCAAAGAGAAGGGAAACTACAATGGATTACAGTAAGGCGCACATTACAGTATTGTTTTATGTTAAAAAATCTTATGAGGGTTTAATGTCACTTTAACCCAGGGGTGGGTAACTTTGGCCCTCCAGTTGTTGTGGAACTACAAGTCCAATGAGGCATTGTAAGACTGACAGTTAAAGACTTGGCTCCTAGAGGCAGAGGCATGTTGGGATTTGTAATAAAAGCACAGCTGGAGGGCTGGAGTTGCCCATCCCTGGGTTAAGCAATGGAGCCCAACATGGGTCAGGACAAGGCAGATAGCCTTATTTTCTATGGCAGGGGTAGGCAATCTCTGTGCTTTGGCTGTTGTGGAACTACAAGTCCCATGAGGCATTGCAAGACTGACAACCACAAGCATGACTCCTAGAGCGAGACATGATGGGGATTTGAAGTTTCACAACAGCTGGAGTGCCAAGGTTGCCTGCCCACTGACATAGAAAATAAGGCTATGTGCCTTGTCCTTGGGTTCTATGGTGTCAGTTCACACCAATGCGCTGATGAAAGGAGCACATAAACCCCGAAATGCGTTGGCTGTTTTTACATTGAATATATATGATGATGTAAATTGTTTCTGGACTCTCACATCATTGGTGTGGTGCTAGTGTGTCCCCGTAAACTACTGATTTCTACATAAGGTTTTCCTTTGTGTATAACAGCTGCCTAGCCATAGCCAGCATGCTGTACAGTATTAATCCCCACTGCGGAACATATGATTGAACTAACAGCGGATCCGGCACCTCCTGCCTACACCTTTCGAATGCTAGCATGTTTCACACACTGGGGGTTGAAGGGGTGATTATTAATCCAGATCTACATAAAGTAATTAGAGCTCAGGGAAGACCACTCCAGGGGCACAACGCTTAATCACAGACCAATAAGCAGGATAGAAGAGAGGAGATGACCCATTGTGAGCAGGCAGCAGGCTCACAAAGAAGTGTGATTCATGAGACTGGCTGAACAGAACTACATACATATACTGTATGTTTGGATGGCATTCTGCATAAAAAACTAAAATTTAATGGTTCATTGCATTTCAATAACTGACAGATGGCTCTCCTCTAACGTCATACCTCCCAACCCCTAGAACAGCGACGTGAAAGACTTGGTGGTCTTATGGGGGCTTGTGTCGGAAAGATTTTTGCGGTGGGAAGGGGGAACGAGTAGGCACGGCACATCCTAAGCACGGCTGAATGCTGCGAACAAGGTCTGGAGAGAACTCCAGCTGAGAGGAGCTTTGGCTTATTCAGAAACAACAAAGGAGCAGAAAACAGACACTTAACAAGAGACTTCGCGGCTAAATGACGCACTCGTCCCCATTGTTAGCCCGAGGAAAGCAGCTTCACCGGCTGATTATCTAGCAAGTGGGTAATGCATTCAACGTCCACCTGGAAAAAAATGGAATACAGTTAGCGCTTCTTGTGATAGAGGGAAAAAAGAGTTTCTATGAACCTAAAAAAGGAAGCAATGTTTTATATAAGGGATTTTTATATAACTAGAATGGCTTTGTATCAATGTTTTTGCTCTTTATATGTTTTTACTGTGTATGTAAATAACCCGTTTACAGAGTTCAATAACTCAAGCCGCAGATGAATAAGTCTGAGGAGTGATGTATCACCCTCCCCTCTGGGGTCCGGGGCACTGGTTCGTGTGTGAGCTCCGGGTTTTGCAGAGCGGCTTAGGGTTGCTGGCTGAAGTGATGTCTGGAATGCTGGTCACAGGAAGCTTGGGAACTAAGAGTCTGTGCGTTTTCGGGGACGCACTAGAGACACAGGATCTAAGAAGAGCCAGGTTTTCTACAGAGCAGCTAATGGTGAGGATTAGGGATGCACCGATACTAGTATCGGTGTCGATGGCGAGTATTTGGGCAAGTACTCATACTCGCCCAAATGCTCCGATGTCTAGCCCGGTGTCAGGAAGCCGGGCAGCGAGTCATAACACACTGCCCGGCTTTCTGATTGGCCAGGAAGCCGGCTCCATGCTCATGGTGGGAGCATGGTGCCAGCTTACCGGCCAATCAGGAAGTCGGGCAGCGTGTAATGACTCGATGCCCGGCTTCCTGATTGGTTGGGAAGCTGGCCAATCAGGAAGCCGGGGGCTGTGTAATGACCTGGCTTTCTGGTTGGCTTCTCATCACCTCATGACGAGAAGCATGTCGACGGCTTCCCTGCTAATCAGGAAGCCGGGTGGCGAGTCTTTACACGCCGCCTGGCTTCCTTAATGAGACTTCCGGTATCAATATTCGGTATCGGCGAGTACTGAAAAAAAATATCGGTACTCGTACTTGATACCGAAAAACCGGTATTGGTGCACCTCTAGTGAGGATGATTGGCTGCTGGACACCATCCAGGTTGCGACCCTCTAGCACACCAGCACAGACTCAGGGAACTGGTTGCAGCACAAGGGCTCAGGACACAAAGACAGACAAGGCAAGGCCTATATACAAACAGCAGCACAGGATACAGAGGGACACAGGAGCAGGAGTCCAAACAACAATGGGAAGGGAACACAAGGAGAAAACAGAAAGACAGCACTACCCGGCTATCCGGAGATAACAGAGGAGCGAGGCTACAAGGACAAACAGCCACACAGGAGGAAGACGAATTCACAGGTAAGCAGGATCTCACAGGGAGCACAAGGGAATGACAGGAGACACAAGAAACAAAGCAGGTAAATAGTAATCCAAGGCAACAATAGCACACGCTGTCCGGCTAAGTCAAACGACACGTTGCTCGAACGATAAGAAATGAGCGAGCAGGAGATTTAACACAGAGGTTCAGATCTGATTGGCAGGAAGCAGAGCACCTGGGACAGGAGGCAAAACCCGGTGCTGGATCATGGCACAGGGAAGTGTGACACATTTGCTTCAATTAGAGAGAGACAGTCGGAAAGCAAACAGCTTTTGCAGTGGTCTCCCACAACACAGTGACAGCGGTATCCTTGCAGTAAGCTGTATTTAAGGTTTATGTGTAAAATAAAGATTTTAAGCAAAGTGGTTGTGATAAGTCTGGTAAACGTGAATAAAAAAATGAATACCCATTTTAAAAAGGTTACATTTTAGAGCTGAATATTTTCAGAAAATACCAACACTGTATATTCCCTCTAGGCTGGGTTTTCACACCCGCACGTTAAGGAAACCTATTCAATAGACATGTGCGATTCAAAATTCGGACTAATTTTGGACACATCCGAATCCTAATGTGTCCGAATCCGATCGGCAACATCGCCAAGATCACTTGTACAAAACATGCGGCAGCTTCCCCGCTCTACATTTAGCTTTGCTTGCCTAAAGCAGGGCTAGATGTAGAAAACAACTACCCGGCGCCCGAAACTGCATGTCCTGGGCGTCAGGAGATAGGAGTTCCACACCCCTGCTGCCCCTCTACTCCCTGCTGCCACGAGGCCGGGCCTTGGTTGGCCTTGTGGGAAATCCAGCCCTGCAAATACTATGTAAACACAGATACTTGTTGAATCAGAAGTGGCTGACAAAGTCTACTATGGCCCATCAATGCAAAATCAATCACGAGCTCTAAGTCGAATGGAAGGTCTCTTATCTACAATCTTTTGAATACCTTTTGCGGCATTGCGCGTCAATATCACTGTGTTATGTGGCCTCAAAGTGACCCAGGATTCTCAGCCAGAGGGGCTGAGTGGCTCCAGGAAGAAAGTATGTGTACCAGGAGAGAACTGCCTTTTCGGTCCTTTCCTTGTTTTCTGAATCCTAGTTGGGATCCTGGAGCCAGGAGATTTTTTTGAGCTCTGGGTGGGACGAAATGTCCAGTCCTGGGTCCGTGGGTTAGTAGTGACCAGCACCTGATTGTGCACCTGTGCACATCCCTCATGAAGAGTGTGCTGGGATGTGTTCAGGGCCCCACCTGTGAGTCAGGAGAACTCCACCCAGGAGCCAGTGGAGGCCAGTGCAGCAGGGAGCTGCGGGTGTGTGAAACCTATGGTGCAGGTTGGCACGTTACTGAGAGTTGTCTGGAGGTAACAGACAGTGGCCCTGAGGATTGAGGCCGGGGCAGCTGTGCTGCAAGAGGAAAGTGTTACAGGACTGGGACACTAAGTGTGAGAGACAACTCGAGGATTGGTGAGTCCGTATCTTATATGCTGCAGCAAGCTATATTATGTTGGACTTCTTGATTGTCTACCTTTTGAAAAGAAAAAAATAAAGACTTTGTTAATGGAAAAACGCTGTGCGAGTGCTCTGTGAGCTCCCCAACATTACACGTTATTTATCAAGAAATGGATATATACAATATCAAATTTGTCAACATCAGAAAATTCAAAGTCGTTTGAGCAGTTTAGTTATACCAAATGATGAACAATCCTACCGTGTTTCCCCGAAAATAGGGCACTAAGTGTCTTATATTTTTTTTTTTTCTACCAAGAAAGACACTAGGTCTTATTTTCGGGGGATGTCTTACCTGGCTTGGCTGCAGCTGTCCGCTCTGCCGTCCAGGGAGCCACAGACAGGTGGGCGGGCGTGCGGGCGGGGCGTGCCTGGCGGGGGGCGGGAGGGAGGAAGCTGCGGCTAGCGCTCTGATGCCGTCCAGGGAGCCACAGACAGGTGGGCGGGCGTGCGGGCGGGGCGTGCCTGGCGGGAGGGAGCTGCGGCTAGCACTATCTTCAGGGATTTCTGTAATATGAGATCTACCACCGAACTAGGTCTTATTTTCGGGGTAGGTATTAAGTTTCAGAAATCCCTGAAGATAGTGCTAGGTCTTATTTTTGGGGAAACACGGTATCAATACATTTATAGCCACCAATACTCAATGATTGAGGCCTTGCTGTATTATCAATACTGTTATGCTTTTTTTTAGAGGGCAGCTCTATGACCCGGAGATAAATAGATTATTCTGCTAAATATAAACTTTTTTCTAACACTGTAACACTATGAATAATAAGTGTCCTTTCAGGGTATTCCCCGGCTGACACACACACACACACACACACACACAGAGGTTCTGCAATCAATTAGGGCTTTTTTGTATCTATTCTACAACGCTTCCCGCTGAGGACAAAAGTCAAAGCTTAGAAATCCTGGAAGGCTTTGAAGTCAGGAGAACCAGCTAAGAATGAATGAGTCCATTAAGTCTTTTATTGTCCCCTTGTTCCTCCTCTCTTTGGAGGAGTAATGGGATAGCATTGAACTACATTTTGGTGGCAGGTTCTGACTGATGGACTATATTTAAGCCAAGTGGAAGAGGGCATTCAAAAAACACTCCGTTTAGGAAGTGACCATTTGCATGCCTTGCTCCAACCATTGCGGGGGTTAAAAAAGGGACATAAAGACATAGCATAGACATGTCACATGACCGCGCAGATCAGCAAGGGACCCTATAGTGATGGATAGTGGCCCATCGCTCTGTTGGATGCCATGGAGGATGCGGAGGTGTCAGTGGGGAATTGGGTGCATAATGAAAAAGTTGATGGTGTCATGGCACTATTATAGGAACCTTTAATAACAGGTCTGCAACATTCAACACTTCTGGGAGGATCAGATGCCAGTGTCCCCTGCTGCGCTGTGGGTCCATCCTCTGACCTCCCTACGTCAATGCTAAGTAGACAAGTAGACATATGTCGTTATTTAGCGATTCGGATCCGAAATTCATTTCGGTTCGGGTTTCGGATTCCGGCGAAATCCGAATTTCGTTAGTTTCGGATGAGTTTAGGAATATTCGTTGCAAATAACACAGAAAAACATCTACAGCTATTAATACTAAAGCTGAATCTCCTACACCCGAATGGCATTCGGGATCCATATTTACGAATTGCATTTGGGAGCTCCAGAATGCCATTCGGGTCTAGGAGCCTCAGCTCTAGTATTATATGTATAGACTGTATGTGGCTCCCATGTTGCCATAAGAAAAATTTCGGACGGGATACGAAATTTGGAAACAGAAATTTGGATTCGGATGGATTGGTATTGGTAAAATTTGTACAAACTTTGATTTGGAACGAATGTCTAAAGTCTAATGACCTGAAGAAAGGGCCGCTGATAGGGGAGTACAGGCAGTACTCCTGTATTGGGCCCATCGGGTGAGCGGGGGGGACTGGGGCCCAGCAGGGGCTTTTGTCATAATTATACTATGTTTGATAACACTTCGTGGTATTCATTGTGGCAGGGGTGTGGAATTCCTATCTCTCGATGCCTGGGCAGGTAGATGTTTTCCACATTTAGCCCTGTTTTGGGCAAGCAGAGCTAAATGTACAGCGGGGGAGCCACCGCTTGTTCTGTACAAGTGATTTCGGTGACATTGTATGCAGCCTGCAGGTCTCCATGGGGGGAAGTATAGCTGGTAGGGGGGCGCATTGAGGAACCAGGCCTTGGGGCAGCAGAGAGAGTAAATTCAGCCCTGTGTACAATTGGGTATACAATTGGCCCCAGGGGCATAAAAGAATGATTGTGTATCAGGGGCATAACTAGAAATCACAGGGCCCCATAGCAAAAAATTTTATGGGGCCCCGTAATTGCTAGTTATGCCACTTGCAGAGCCCACCTGATATACCAAACAGTGCACCTGAAAGTGACCCTGCAGAGCCCAGCATAGACTCTCTATAGTGGGCTCTGCAGGTTCTCAGATGGGCTGCAGACCTCTCCTGTCCAGCGCTGTCCGCCTCTGTGGTCGCCTGGGCCCCGCCTCCTCTTCTGCCCCCGGGCCCCGCCTTCTCTTTTAGCCACGGGCCCCTCCTCCTCTTACATAATTGGCCCCACCTGCTCTTAGTTCGCTGGCCAGTGATGTAAGAGGAGGCGGGGTTGCTCTTAGGCGGACCCCGTCTCCTCGTTTACTGCGAACACTGGCCTCTTCTGCCGTAGCTGCTGGCTGTCACTGACACAGCTCCGCAGCGGCCGTGAGGGGAAACGCCGCTGCTGAGCTGCGTCAGTGACAGCCAGCACCCTTACATGCCATAGCAAACCCAGGCAGCCCACACGGCATTAGAGGGATGCCCTGGCTGGGCCCCCCTGTTCCCGGGCCCCATAGCGGCCGCCTGGGTCGCTATGGCAATTGTTACGCCACTGATTTGTATTGTTCCTTCCATCTACTACACTGTGTCAGATTATATTGCTTTATTAATGCAGGTATGAATGAACACAGAGCTGCATTCCTTTGTATCGTTTCTATCTGCCTGGAATTCAGCTTTAATTCACATATATCAGTCAAAGTTCCTTCCATCTATTTCTAATGTGTTTCTATTTGGCACCCTTCCCTGGAGTTCTCCTTGAACTACCCTACCTCGGTGTGGGGGTGTACGGCCTCTCTTTTGTATACAACAATGTCTTTTTTAGTGAAAGCCCCCCTTCATCCAGTCCCAGCGCTCATTCCCTCCACAGGGCCTGTAAACTTGTGTGGTTTTTTTCCCCCTCTCTCGCCGAGTCAGCAGTTATCGCACCGATTGGATTGCGTCCAGTAAATCTGGATTTATTTTTCCTTACAGGTAACGTTACGTGTTCTCCCTCCCGCACCGGCTCCAGGCTGGATGTGTCACTGATCGCTTGTCATAGATGGAGCTTATACCCAGTCATATTTCATCTTCTGTAGATTTTCAGCAGCCGTGTGCGCGGGCTTTAAAAAGTTTATGGCGTTAATGAAACAAGTGATTATACTTTATTATGACATCGCCGTCCCATTCCACGCGGCGATAAAATGAGCTCTGTGGAATGCGGGCAGAGAAACCGGGTAAGATGGGACGTCTCCTTTAAGGAAGAATGCCAGGATGGAGAAAAAAAGATTTTCCATATTGTGTCTCAGCCTTTCTCAACCAGGGTGCCATGAAACACTCGGTGCCTTCTGACTTTGCCAGGGGTGACTTTGCCTAAACTTTTTGCTAAAGGGGGGGACTCTGCTGTAAAGGGGTCCTGATGTGAAGTGTGGAGCCTCTGATGAGAAGGGGGCTCCAGATGTGAAGGAGGACTGTGATGTAAAGGGGACTCTGATGAGAATAGGGCTCCAGGTGTGAATGGGGACTCCAAATGTGAAGGGGGCTGTTATATAAAGGGGACTCTGCTGAGAAGGGAACTCCAGATGTGAAGGGGGACTCTGATGTTATGGGGACTGCAGATGTGAAGGGGGACTCTGTTATGGGGACTCCAGATGTGAAGGAGGACTCTGCTGAGAAGGGAACTCCAGATGTGAAGGGGGACTCTGATGTTATGGGGACTCCAGATGCGAAGGGTGACTCTAATGTTATGGGGACTCCAGATGTGAAGGGGGCTGTTATATAAAGGGGACTCTGCTGAGAAGGAGGACTCTGCTGAGAAGGGAACTCCAGAAGTGAAGGAGGACTCCGATGAGAAGGAAACTCCAGATGTGAAGGAGGACTGTGATGTGAAGGAGGACTGTGATGAGAATAGGGCTCCAGGTGTGAAGGGGGCTGTTATATAAAGGGGACTCTGTTGAGAAGGAGGACTCTGATGAGAAGGGAACTCCAGATGTGAAAGAGGACTCTGATGAGAAGGGGGCTCCGGATGTGAAGGAGGACTCTGATGAGAAGGGGGGCTCCAGATGTAAAGGAGGACGCTGGTGTAATGGGAGCTCCAGATATGAAGGAGGACTCTGATGAGAAGGGAACTCCAGATGTAAAGGGGGACTCCGATGAGAAAGGGTCTCCAGATGTAAAGGGGGACTCTGATGAGAAGGGGTCTCCAGATGTAAAGGGGGACTCTGATGAGAAGGGGGCTCCAGATGTGAAGGAGACTCCAGATGTGAAGGGGGATTTTGATGAGAAGGGGTCTCAGATGTGAATTAAGACTCTTATGTGAAGGGGGACTCTGATGAGAAGGGGTCCCCAGAAGTGAAGGAGGACTCTGATGAAAAGGGGTCTCCAGATGTGAAGGGGAGCCTCTGATGCGAAGGGGACTCCCTTGGTAATATATAAGCACTGCAGCAGAGCTGACTGTCTTCCTGTGCTGCTTCTCCCACTCCTAATCTGAGCTCTGCTGTACACGTGATAGCACCAGGCTGACACCAGGACAAGTTCAGGTATTTATATTGTTTCCTTGAGATGCATATTTTATATCTTCCTGGAGTTCATCTTTATGATCAGGGGTAGTCAGTGTGATCTATTCTGTGTTTTACTCCCGTACCTCTGTACCGTCCTCCCTGACCCATGAAGC
Organism: Nanorana parkeri; assembly: GCF_000935625.1. NCBI lineage: Eukaryota > Metazoa > Chordata > Amphibia > Anura > Dicroglossidae > Nanorana > Nanorana parkeri. The sequence continues at coordinate 23,671 of NW_017306582.1, forward strand.
CCAACCACCTCCTGGTGTAACAAAGCCCATCTATGAGAGGAATGGCCGCTGATGATTCTTCCCTGCACGCCGTACTCTTCATTCCACATGTGTAGGACTTCTCCAACTCTCCGTTCATGAACCGCTATTTCTTTTCTTCATGGAATGGTTGTTGTTTTCCTGACATTGCTCTGCGCTGATGTCATGGGGACAGTTTAGATGTTAGCAGCACTTTGTGGAATTCTTTATAGACACACTCCAGATGTGGAAGGAATGAAAACAAGAGCGCTTGGACTTGCAGCAGTTCACGGATGACACAAAGCAGCCAACAGGCTAGTGTGTGACCTACCAACAGGGATCGGTTGTCCCGGGCACCAGCAACTCCTGCTTACACTTTACAATTACATCACGGCGTGAAGTGAAGTGGGAACTTCAGTGTCTTTGGACACTCCAGCTGTGGTGAAACTACAAATCCCATGATGCATCTGCCTCTGGGAGTCATGGCTGTAACTGTCAGTCTCTTCATGGGACTTGTAGTTCCACAACAGCTGGAGGGCCGGAGTTGCCCACCCCCGCTTTACAGGTTCCCTTTCATGTCCTGTACTGACACTCAAGCTGGCCAATGTCCTTGTGAAATCTGACCTGTAGGTGGCCCTTTGGTCACAATATTCCATATTTATGTCCATTCAGTCCTGAGATTTACACAGCTCTGTCACACAGTCTTGTAGGAGGGGAGACCTGATTTTTCTCCGCTGCAGTAATGTATATGTAAACCCAAAGTGATATTAAAGCCCCTTCTCATCAGAGTCCTCCCTTCACATCTGGAGCCCCCTGTGTGGGCTCTCAGGTGAGCTGTGCGACTCCCAGGAGGGCTGTGCGACTCTCAAGTGGGCTGTGAGACACTCAGGTGGGCTGTGCGACTCTCAGGTGGGCTGTGCGACTCTCAGGTGGGCTGTGAGACACTCAGGAGGGCTGTGAGACACTCAGGAGGGCTGTGCGACTCTCAGGTGTGATGTGCGACACTCAGGGCTGTCTGGGCTGTGGTGTCTCACCAGAGGCTCGCAGGCGGGCAGCATGCTGTCAGGGAAACGGAGGAGGAGGAGCAATCACAGATGCGGCAGCCGAGTTCCACGGTAAGTGCCGGTCTCGGCACTGAGAGCGGGAGGGGGCGTGGCAGTGCATTAAACTCAATGGAACCTCCGTCCGCGGTGCAAATCCTCTCCAGAGTCCTTAGCCCTGATGCAAACAGTAGGCTGGTCCTTGGGAGGAGTTATGCAAATATCAAAATACCTTTATGGGTGGATGTTAGTCTGGAGGAGTGGGCGTTCCTAGGCGGGCTGCATTTGCATAGGTAACGCCCACATGTGATGCTGAGCCTCTGTGATTGAAAGAACTGAAATCCAATGAATGAATAGGGGCGGGGCCAGGGACAGCCCCGCTTAGAGGAAAGCGCTAGACGATGCTAAAAAGGGGCGGGCTCTCTCTGACTTGCTGCAGCTTCTAATGCACATGGTGAGGAGCTGCCATTGTGCAGAGGAAGCCATTTCAGTCCAGGAGAGGAGCCGGTACAACTGACCGGAAGGCCGGGGTCCTGGTGACGGGTGGAACGTTCCTTGAAACTGAGCTGCGTTCCCTCTCCCCCCAACTCCCCCCTCCCCGCTCATTGTTAATTTGCAGCGCAGATGTGTGAAGAATGGGACACTTTTCCATTCTCCGGAGTCTATTATGTTCTGCGTGTGGAGTACGTTCTCCGGGGTGTATGGGGGAGGGGAGGGGGGTAACGGCCCCCCTGGGTCTTGTCACTCACAGCCAAATAAAGATGTCCAATCATCCTGTAATGGGGAGGTGAGGCCGGGGCGGCGGAGAGGCGATGAGCGCGGCCCGTGGGGACTGAACATGATAAAGTGCCGCACTAATTGGACTGCTTTACACTTTACAATGACATCACGGCGTGAAGACGCTCCGGGACTTCCATGAGGAATGATCACCGAGCTGCCAGGAAAGAGGCCACGGCGGCGGCCCATTAATATTGTGGCCCTGCAGACGTACCGAGTACAGACAGGGGCCCCCGGGGCTGATATCACAGGCACACACGGGGGCAGCTCTGCGATTAATAATACATCATTACAATTGTATTTATACGTATCAGTCCCTGACGTGGTGTCAGCGTCTTGTACAGCAGAGCTCAAACTGGGAGAGGCAGCATAAGCAGCCAATCAGGCGTGCTGCCGTAACAAGGAGCATGCTGAAAGGAGGGGAAAGCAGAGAAGTGAGCACAATGCAGTGCTGCTTCTCCTTTTATGCATGGATCAGACGCATGGTCTCTGGTATTTTTTAATGAACCTACACTGCACTGAGGGGTGCTGCCAAAACTACAACCTCGAGGGTCCATTCACACTGTAGTGATGCACCTCAGGCATGGTATCCATGTGTTTAAAGCGCGTCATTGCACAGCGCAATACACCACACGCTGCATGCGTTGCATTGCTGTTCATTCTGAATGGCACCCCAATGCACCGCCCAGCATTGCACCGCCCAGCTTGGCACCCCAATGCACCTCCCAGCATGGCACCACAATGCACGTCCCAGCATGGCACCCCAATGCACCACCCAGCATGGCACCCCAATGCACCACCCAGCATGGCACCCCAATGCAACACCCAGCATGGCACCCAAATGCACCGCTCAGCATGGCACCCCAATGCACCTCCCAGCATGGCACCCCAATGCACCGCTCAGCATGGCACCCCAATGCACCGCCCAGCATGGCACCCCAATGCACCGCTCAGCATGGCACCCCAATGCACCGCCCAGCATGGCACCCCAATGCACCTCCCAGCATGGCACCCCAATGACCCCTCAGCATGGCACCCCAATGCACAGCGCAATACACCACACGCTGCATGCGTTGCATTGCTGTTCATTCTGAATGGCACCCCAATGCACCGCCCAGCATGGCACCACAATGCACCGCCCAGCTTGGCACCCCAATGCACCTCCCAGCATGGCACCCGATGCACCTCCCAGCATGGCACTCCGATGCACCTCCCAGCATGGCACCCCGATGCACCACCCAGCTTGGCACCCCAATGCACCTCCCAGCATGGCACCCGATGCACCTCCCAGCATGGCACTCCGATGCACCTCCCAGCATGGCACCCCGATGCACCACCCAGCTTGGCACCCCAATGCACCTCCCAGCATGGCACCCGATGCACCTCCCAGCATGGCACTCCGATGCACCTCCCAGCATGGCACCCCGATGCACCACCCAGCTTGGCACCCCAATGCACCTCCCAGCATGGCACCCGATGCACCTCCCAGCATGGCACTCCGATGCACCTCCCAGCATGGCACCCCGATGCACCACCCAGCTTGGCACCCCAATGCACCTCCCAGCATGGCACCCGATGCACCTCCCAGCATGGCACTCCGATGCACCTCCCAGCATGGCACCCCGATGCACCACCCAGCTTGGCACCCCAATGCACCTCCCAGCATGGCACCCGATGCACCTCCCAGCATGGCACTCCGATGCACCTCCCAGCATGGCACCCCGATGCACCACCCAGCTTGGCACCCCAATGCACCTCCCAGCATGGCACCCGATGCACCTCCCAGCATGGCACTCCGATGCACCTCCCAGCATGGCACCCCGATGCACCACCCAGCTTGGCACCCCAATGCACCTCCCAGCATGGCACCCGATGCACCTCCCAGCATGGCACTCCGATGCACCTCCCAGCATGGCACCCCGATGCACCACCCAGCTTGGCACCCCAATGCACCTCCCAGCATGGCACCCGATGCACCTCCCAGCATGGCACTCCGATGCACCTCCCAGCATGGCACCCCGATGCACCACCCAGCTTGGCACCCCAATGCACCTCCCAGCATGGCACCCGATGCACCTCCCAGCATGGCACTCCGATGCACCTCCCAGCATGGCACCCCGATGCACCACCCAGCTTGGCACCCCAATGCACCTCCCAGCATGGCACCCGATGCACCTCCCAGCATGGCACTCCGATGCACCTCCCAGCATGGCACCCCGATGCACCACCCAGCTTGGCACCCCAATGCACCTCCCAGCATGGCACCCGATGCACCTCCCAGCATGGCACTCCGATGCACCTCCCAGCATGGCACCCCGATGCACCTCCCAGCATGGCACCCCAATGCATCGCCCGGCATGCGTGACTCTTTTCACCACACTACAACACAATGCACGGTATTGTAGTACTGCACTTGAAGCACAACGCACACCCCTGGAGGTGCATCGGGGTGCTTACGGAATGAATGGTGATGCACCTAGTGTGTATGCATGGCCTGTAATGCAGGAGTGGGCAACCCTGGCCCTCCAGCTGTTATGGAACTACAAGTCCCATGAGGCATTGCAAGACTGACAGTTTACAGGCATGACCCCCACAAGCAGAGGCATGTTGCGATTTGTAGTTAGAGCAAAGCTGGAGGGCCAGAGTTGCCCACCCCTGATTTACCGGAATGCTGCAGTGTGAAGGGACCCCCAGCTTCCACTGGATACTGATCGTCCCCCCCCCTCGGGTTCGGCACACTGCTGACACCATTCGCACCTGCTTTCTTGTGTCGGCCTGATCCACATAATGACGTGACAGGTTTGCTTTAACCAACGGCACTCCACCAATGAAAGCGTGAAAGACGGATCCATGTGTTGACTCTGACAGCAGCCCGCCATCCCCCTGGATGAGAGCGCACTGGTGATGTCACACAAGTCAATAGAATCCTCCTCTCATGACCTTGTCGTCAGGTCCTCACGTAGACACCACAGTGAGCAACCTTTCCATTGGTAATGATGTCACCACACCGCACACAACATATTAATACAATGTATGCAAAAATGTGCTTTTCATTGTTAAATAACCACAAATAAGGGTGACTGGTCTTGTCTCCGGCCCCTCCTGCAGCAAATACCAGTCACTGCTGCCCTCTCTTTTTGGGCAGTGTGACTGGTCTGTCTCCGCCCCTTCCTGTAATAAAGACCAGTCACTGCTGCTCTCTCTCCTAGTGCTGGGTGACTAGTCTTGTCTCCGCCCCCTCCTGTAATAAAGACCGCTCACAGCTGCTCTCTCTTTTTGTGCAGGGTGACTGGTCTTGTCTCCGCCCACTCCTGTAATAAAGACCGCAAACGGCTGCTCTCTCTTTTTGTGCAGGGTGACTGGTCTTGTCTCCGTCCCCTCCTGTAGTGGGCAGGGCCTGCAGGGCCCCTCCCACAGCTCTGCTCTCACTTGCCATTGACCTCACCGCACGTTTTTGCCTCCATATACTCTTCCAGCCCTGCCGGTGTAACCCAAATATACAGCAGTGCGGGGTGTGGTCATTAACACGAAGCATATGTGCACATGTGCGTCAGCCATCTCTGCTCTTCTGTGCACTCACTGGCATTGGCTGGTGCGTCAGGGTCCCTTTAAAGGAGAACTATGGGGTCAGTGTTTTTCCCCATAGTTCTCCAAAGGGTAACGGGAGGACACAAACTAGCGTCCTCCCGTTACCCTAAGCTCAGTATACCGCGAGCTACAGCTCGCGGTATACTGAGATGCCGCAGCCGGGGCGGAGCACGACTCTTTTGACGGGATCCGCCCAGCTGCGTGAGTGACACCCGCCCCCTCTCCCGTCCGTTCCGCCAGTCAGCGCTGGCAGATCGGAGCGGGGAGAGGGGAATCCAGCCCCTCCCCCTGTCATGGCAGAGAGCCGTGACAGGATCGAGAGGTGAGGGAATCCGGTATGTGTTCGCTCACCTCCCGATCTACTGAGCCGACTTGTGCCAGTCTTATTGTCACAGGTCGGCTTAGAACTAAGAGATGAGTGGAAATCACTCACCTCATAGTTCTCCTTTAAGAATAAATGGCACTGCATTGCACCGACGCAGTTTACAGCTTTTGCCGTGTGCTGCACTAAAGCACGCGTTGTGTGAACGGGCCTTCGATCATAAAATCCTGAGAATAACGTCTGAAACGACATTAATATGTCAAATCTTCCATGAGATATTAGTGATTGGGTCCAGGTGGCTAGCTGGGGCCGGCCGGGTTGAGGATTTATTGTCTGTGGGCCCATTTCAGACACGCAAGATCGATCTAAATCAGCTTGGCGCACAAACCGAACGGCGAGACGGCTTTCAAATCAATTAGACCCCTCGCGAGTCTCCGTAATTAGACGCCGGAGACGTTTCTGCAATTTCGGAGAAACGGCATTAAAAAAACTCAATTTGAACGCGCCGTTCCTCGCCGGCCCCATCTGCCGAATGAGATCTTCATTAGGAATTGAGTGCAGGTATTCGCCGGGGGTATCCTGGAAATAAGAGGGCACTTGACCGTGAATATAATTGGGATCAGCTGTGCGTTTACATGGAAATTAGCTAGGCCGGAACACCTTGGGTTTGTTTGTCTAGCCCGGCAGGAGCGCTTGTGTGTATTCTGCCTGCCAGTTCATCAACTGTTTCTTCAGCAATTAAAGGGACAGTCCGCATTTAAAAAAATGCTATTATATTCTTTGAAGTTTTCAATGAACTGATGATTTATACTCCAATCAGCTGTGACGATATGACCACTGAGAGGTGAAGTGAATAACATTGATTATCTTGTTACAATGGCTCCTGGAAGTGGGGGGGATATATTAGGCAGGAAGTGAACATTTTGTCCCTGAAGTTGGTGTGTTGGAATTAGAAAATATGGGCAAGCGTGAGGATTTAAAGGAGAACTATGAGGTGAGTGATTTCCACTCACCTCATAGTTCTAGCCGACCTGTGACAATGAGACTGTCACAGGTCGGCTTAGTAGATCGGGAGGTGAGCGAACACATACCGGCGTTCCCTCACCTCTCGATCCTGTCACGGCTCCCTGCCGTGACAGGGGAGGGGCTGGATTCCTCCCTACCCGCTCCGCCAGCGCTGACTGGCGGAATGGATGGGGGAGGTTGCGGGTACAGCTGGCTCTGCCTCTAGATAGACAGAGCCAGCTGTCAGTCACGCAGCTGGGCGGATCCAGCTTGCGGTATACTCCGGCGTCTCGGTATACCGCGAGCTACAGCTCGCGGTATACTGAGCCTAGGGTGACGGGAGGACGCTAGTTTGTGTCCTCCAGTTACCCTAAGGAGAAGTATGGGGAAAAGCCTTAACCCCATAGTTCTCCTTTAAGGGACTTTGACATGGGCCAAATTGTGATGTCTAGACGACTGGGTCAGAGCAACTCCGAAACAGCAGCTCTTGTGGGATGTTCCCGGTCTGCAGTGGTCAGGACCTACCAAAAGTGGTCCAATGAAGGAAAACTGGTGAACTGGTGGCAGGATCATGGGTGGCCAAGGCTCACTGATGCAGGTGGGGAGCGAAGGCTGGACCATGTAGTCCGATCCAATAGAAGAGCTATTGTAGCTCAAATTGACGAAAAGGTTCATGCTGGTTCCCATAGAAAGGTGGCTGAACACACAGAGCATTGCAGTTTGTTGTGTATGGGGGCTGCGTAGCCACAGACCAGGCAGGGCCTGATTTCCCACAAGGCTAACCGAGGCCCAGCAGGGAGTAGAGGAGCAGCAGGGGTGTGAAATTCCTATCTCCCAATGCCCAGGACATGCAGCTCTGGGCGCTGGGCGGGAAGTTGTTTTCTACATTTGGGCAAGCAGAGCTTTGCGTTGCTTGCTT
>NW_017306582.1:32218-34771 GCF_000935625.1 Nanorana parkeri
ATGGAGGAACCTGGCATTGGAGCCGCAGAGAGAGTAAATCTGGCCCTGTCCACTGCCAAAAATCCCGCCATTCATGTGGATGTTACTGTGACACGTACCACCAACCTGATTATTGTTGCTGATCAAGTACACCACTTCATAGAAATGGTATTCCCTGATGGCAGTGGCCTCTTTCAGCAGGATAATGCGCCCTGCCACACTGCAAACATGGTTCACAAATGGTTTGAGGAACACAACAATGAGTTTGAGGTGTTGACTTGGCCTCCAAAGTCTCCAGATCTTAAACCAATCGAGCATCTGTGGGATGTGCTGGAAAAACAAGTCCAATCCATGGAAGCCATCCTCACAACTTACAGGACTTGAAGGATCTGCTACTGACGGCATTGGTCCAGATACCACAGCATACCTTCAGAGGTCTAGTGGAGTCCATGCCTGGAGGGGTCAGGGCTGTTTTGGTGGCATCAAGGGGGACCTACCCAATATTAGGCGGGTGGTCATAATGTTATGGCTGATCGGTGTATATTTTATTTGACTTTTTTGTGTAACACTTGTATCTTACAAATAAATATATAACACAGGGTCCATCTAATAAGAGACACCAGCATTGCCGCCATGCTTGTTGGCAGCCTGTGTATAACTGACCAGTCAGGGTTTATCTCTGCTAGGAAAGATGAGAGGTGTTTTGTCACCTGTTTCAGTCATTTAGCTGCGCGTGTAATCTTATCTCTCTATTCCGCTGTATTTCACAGCATTAGAGGTATATTGGGCCTGTGAAGAGCAGATGTGTTGCCATTTACTGGATGCATGTATTATTATTATTATACAGTGCCAACAGTTTGCGCGGCGCTTTACATGCAGTAAGTATGTATTATTCATATGTATTTTTTCATTTATATGATCTCCCAACAGGTTTTAAAAGAAGAAAAAAAGAAGCTCAGGCTGTTATTACTACTTTCAGGGTTAGTTCACAGCATTTGCAGTGTTCCGGTCCGATTCTGGCCAGAACGCACTGCAGCCGGCTCACTTTTTTGCCGGGCAGGAGGAGGCGTGGCGGGCCATTGAAGTGAATGGCACTGTATCCACGCCCTCTGGCCACAATGCGATCCCAAGGCACATTGTGCCTGCAGTGCGGTCCGATCAAAAATATTTTGATCGCACCGGACAGCACTGCAGGCACAATGTGCCCTGCGATCCAGTGCGGGCGATCGCATTGTGGCCAGAGGGCGTGGCTACGGTGCCATTCACTTCAATGGCCCGTCACGCCCCCTCCAGCCCCACGAAATAGTGAGCCGGCCGCAATGCGATGCAGTGCGTTCTGGCCAGAATGGGGACGGAACGCACTGCATATGGTGTGAACGTACCCTTAATACAGAGCTGTACCTTGCAGTACTACTTTTCCACCACAAGATGTCCTCAGTCTTTCAGCTTGAATGACGCCCAGCTGAGGACAATGAGAATGCTGGGTGTCATGGACAAGCCCCCTGAGGGTGTATCACCACAAAACCCTTCATTTATAGTATGCAGTTAGTATATACAATGATATATTATACTGTATGTATATATAATGTATTTTATATATTGTACAATTATAGTATGCAGAGAGTGATGATGTCAGGGCATCTGAAGGAATGCCCAGTACCAGGAGGAAACTGAAGAGGATGAATCCTTAGCATGTCATGTGACCGGCCTGAAGACTTTGGGGGGAAAAAGTTAGGAGTTGGGTGCTGCCAATCTGTTATCCTAAAGTGGCATACATGTAAGACTAATGCCCCCAAAAGTGTCAGTTCAGACATAGGTGTTCTTGAACATGATGTGCTGCTGCAGTGGAGCTTGAGGACCTGACTGTGCTAGTCTGGTAGGACTGCTTGGATTACAAAACTGACTGCACAGAGTTACAAATCCTTTGGCAGGTAAATGATCTTCATATTTGTACTTCATCTGCATCAGCACATGCTGGCCTGGAGTTCAGTGTTCACTATGGTCAATGGAAATGTTTCCATTTTGCTTGTTGACGTGGGGAAGTTGAGACATATAAATGATATATATCTCATCATTTCCTGCTACTCCTTTCATGATCTTTCGAAATCTCTAAAAGTTTGCCTTTAAAAGGCGTGATTCACATTTCTCTTGTGGAAGTTGCAGTTGATGAGAAATCACATGACCTGTTCCATTCCTCGCTTGTGCCAGCGCCATCCACAGATCAGTAGCTGATAGCGGGGGGTGCACAGATGTCGGAGGTCTGCACTCATCACGTTCATTTAAAGGATAATGTTTAATGATGGTGGTGTGTAAAGTGTGAGTTTGTGTCCTAAAGTGAACTGAGAACAAAGAGCCGGATTGTTCATCGGCGTGCGTGACGTGCAGATACGTGCAGGAAACAGAGAGCGGTGACAGAGAATCTCATCATTCCAATACTGATATTTCCTATGTGTCAGAGCCCCGCCGGGAGAATAGGGATTAATGGATCGCCCTTCTTGGCTCTGCTAGGATGCATGCCCCAGGCGGCGCTTCAGCCACTGAATGTCTTTCAAAATCTGAGGACTATTGAGTAAG
>NW_017306582.1:35015-37050 GCF_000935625.1 Nanorana parkeri
GAAGAGGAGGGGGGGGTGGGGGGGGGGGGGGGGGGGGCACCCAACAAGACCCCAAAGACAGACAAATCCTGAGCCAGTACAGACTGAGCGCCCACAAATTGAATCAGAGTGGCACAGACAGATCTACAAGCCCAGGGAGGGTAGACTGTGCCAGCGCTGTGACCAGGGGGCCCTGGAAGATGATGGAAGAGAGAGAGAGACAAGGGAAAGAGAGAAGAGAGAGAACATGAAAGAGAGAGACAGTGAGAGGAGAGAGAGAAACAGACAATGGGAGGCGAGATAGAGACAGTGAGGGAGAGAAAGATCCAGAAACAGAGAGGAGAGATAGAGATATATGGAGAGAAACAGTGACAATGGGGGGAGAGGGAAAAAGGAGGGAGAAACGGTGAGAGAAAAAAAGAGAGGTGGAGGGGGTAAAGTAAAGAGAAAGGAGAAAGAGATGGAGAGGAAAGGGAAGAGAAAGGAGAGGGAGAGAGATGGAAAGGAAAGAGAAAGGAGAGGGAGAGAGATGGAGAGGAAAAGAGAGATGGAAAGGAAATGAGAGGGAGAGGGAGAGATAAGGGAAGAGAAAGGAGAGAGATGGAGAGGAAAGGAGAGAGAGAGAGCGATTGAAAGGAAAGAGAAAAGGAGAGAGAGAGAGAGAGAGATGGAGAAGAAAGGGAAGAGAAAGGAGAGAGAGAAGAAAGGGAAGAGAAAGGAGAGAGAGAGAGAGAGAAGAAAGGGAAGAGAAAGGAGAGAGAGAGAGAGAGAGAGAGAGAAGAAAGGGAAGAGAAAGGAGAGAGAGAGATGGAGAGGAAAGGGAAGAGAAAGGAGAGAGAGATGGAGAGGAAAGGGAAGATAAAAGGAGAGAGATGGAGAGATAAGGGAAGAGAAAGGAGAGAGAAAGGACAGGAGAGAGATGGAGAGGAAAGGGAAGAGAAAGGAGAGAGAGATATAGAGGAAAGGGAAGAGAAAGGGGAGAGAGATGGAGAGGAAAGGGAAGAGAAAGGAGAGAGAGATGGAGAAGAAAGGGAAGAGAAAGGAGAGAGAGATGGAGAAGAAAGGGAAGAGAAAGGAGAGAGAGAGAGATGGAGAGGAAAGGGAAGAGAAAGGAGAGATGGAGAGGAAAGGGAAGAGAAGGGAGAGGGAGAAGGAAAAGGGAAGAGAAAGAGAGATGGAGAAGAAAGGGAAGAGAAAGGAGAGAGATGGAGAGGAAAGGGAAGAGAAAGGAGAGAGAGGGAAAGATGGAGAGGAAAGGGAAGAGAAAGGAGAGGAAAGGGAAGGGAAAGGAGAGGAAAGGGAAGCGTAAGAGAGAGAAGGAAAGGGAGAGAAGGAAAGATAAAGGAGAGAGAGAGAAGGAAAGGGAGAGAAGGAAAGATAAAGGAGAGAGAGAGAGAGAGCGATGGAAAGGAAAGGGGAGAGAAAAGAGAGATGAAGAGAAAGAGGGATGGAGAGGAAAGGGAAGAGAGAGAGAGAGAAAGATGAAATATGAGCTAGAGGGGAAAGGAGGGGGAAGGGGGGGGAGATGGAGAGGAAAGGGGAGAGAAAAGAGAGCGAGAGAGAGAGATGGAGATGAAATGAGAGAGATGAAGAGGAAAGGGGAGAGAGATAAAGAAATATGAGATAGGGAGGAAAGAGTAGAGAAAGGAGGGGAGATGGAGAGGAAAGGGTAGAGAAAGGAGGGGGATGGGGGAAGAGAGATGGAGAGGAAAGGGTAGAGAAAGGAGGGGGAGAGAGATGGAGAGGAAAGGGTAGAGAAAGGAGGGGGAGAGAGATGGAGAGGAAAGTGAAGAGAGGAGAAAGAATAGAAACGTCAGCATCATACACCCAGCGATGGAAGATATCCTCATGTGTAATCACCGGGTGATACATTCGAAGACGGCCCGTACACGCTCCCGGTAGTGACATCGGTGTAGAGTGACACGCCGGTGCTGATAGTCGGCGTGTGTGTGGATATGAGTAGAGAGAAAAGTGATAATGTGGACAGGAAGTAGTGTTCGGAGACGTGGAGTGCGGCCTTTAGCGCCAGCGCTGCCAATCATTCACAAGTCTGGTC
>NW_017306582.1:37071-38833 GCF_000935625.1 Nanorana parkeri
CACGGTGGGATCCTCGATTCAATTACCCGGCCCAGCTGCTGGCCTCTGTGTGGGGAGACTTTCACAAGCTGTTATGAAGAGGCCTGAGCCGCTTCTGGTTATGACCCAGCAGAGCCCATACAAATAATCATTGTCTTACACAGACCACCCTCCTAGGGGCCGGGGGGGCTATTCATACCTGTGACAGGTTTGGACGGGGTGATTGATTTCTCCAGTTTACATTTTGGGGGGATTTCAGCACTTTTTTTAAAATGTGAACTGGAGCCAGAAATAAAAGACGCTACAGACTGGTGATGTGCCATGGCTGTGAGTTCGTATACCTGTGTTGATAATCCAGAAACACCAGATATAAGACAACCCTCGCAGACTGTTAGGTCTGTTTTCAAAGCAGTGAATGTGACTTTCACCAGACATTCTCTGGTGCAGAATCAATCGCTGCCATTTAAAACACATGGACCTGGAAGATTCACCTGCTGAGAACGTTTGCTGAATACCAGATTCACCACTTTATAAACATAACCTCTATGTGTCTGTGAGGGCTCGGTGGTACAGGCCCGGAGCGCTCATCATTGTCCTTATTTCGCTACTAGGTGAGGTGACCAATCAGCTTCTATGTTTCATTTTCAAAGCTTGACTGACCAAGGTGAAGAGAGAAGCTGATTGGAGCAGCTGTCATGGCAACCAATCAGCTTCTATCTTTAATTTTTAAAGCCTAACTGAACAAGCTGAAGAGAGCTGATTGGAGCGGCTCTCCATGGCGACCAATCAGCTTCTATCTTTCATTTTTAAAGCGTAACTGAACAAGCTGCAGAGGGAAGCTGATTGGAGCAGCTGTCGATGGCGACCATTCAGCTTCTACCTTTCATTTTTAAAGCATAACTAAACAAGCTAAAGAGAGAAGCTGATTGGAGCGGCTGTCTATGGCAACCGACCTGATTGGAGCGGCTGTCTATGGCAAAATGAACGGTAGAACAGCTTCTACCGTTCATTTTTAAAGCATAACTAAACAAGCTGAAGAGAGAAGCTGATTGGTTGCAATGGGCAAGTGTTCCAGATCCTCTCTGCCCCGGTTTTGATAAATTCCTCCCATTGAGTCACTGACCCCGAGCAGGTATCCTGTCAGTGAAGCGTAAGGTGGGGGGATCGCCCGGGAAAGAAAAAGCAGCTGAGTTTCCCATAGCAACCAGATAATCCTTGGTTGCCATATGGTTTCTATGGGCAACGTAGACTATTTTCCTCTGCTAGTAGTGAATGAGATCCTTGATGTGGCGGTTACGGCGCAGATGGCGGATCCCGCAGGGAAGGAGGAAGCTCACCGTGGGGAAATATTACAGATTTAATACTTTTTCCTCGACAGCGCTGAGAAAATAGTATCACCATCTATCCAGCGAGGAGCGGCCCAGCAAATCTCCGAAAGAGATTAACCGCCTGAATAGGCCCCGCCGGAGGCAGCGATTGAGGGACGAGGGAGAGCGCGTGCGGGAGGAAGAAAAGAGCGAGAGAAGCGTCTTTAATTCATTGTTATGATTTATTATGAGGAAATCTATAGAGGATTTGGAGGCAGATGTTGTGGTCAGAACCTCTCTTGGCAGTCTCAGTTGCTCGTGCACGCCGCCTCCTACCAAACACGCGCGCTATGACAGTCCGCGCTGATATCTCCCTTTACCATCATATACCATCGACAGCGATGGTATATGAGAGGTAGTGGTAGGAGTGGTTAGTATATTGGAGGTGGGTGAGGGGTTTTGGTAGGGGTGACTGG
>NW_017306582.1:39118-57787 GCF_000935625.1 Nanorana parkeri
TCAGCAGAACTCAGAGCACCGTGCGGCCAGCTTTATGATCCCCGATGTGCTTTATGAACACTGCTGGGTCCCCGGAGAAGAAATGATCCGTCCTCCATTGTGTAACGACCCCCCCACATCCCTCTGCGCCCCCTTATCATGGATACGGTATTCATAAACGGCAGGTGTGGGCGCGGGGGAGGGGGAAGGTGAACCAAAACTGAACAAGCCCTGAAAACAAATCCGTTCCTTAATCCCACCGGTTTAAATTTCGTTCTCGGGGATTAGCAATGTAACACGGGAAATTCTTCAGTCACTGAGCCGCCGGCCGGCCGCCCTTCTGGAGGACACGCCGCTCGACCTGAAAGTCATCAACATTTGGCAGCGACGAGATCAGCGACTGCGAGGTGTATATACAGACAGGAAGCGGGCCGGGATTGCGCCACGGCATAATGTTCTGCGTGTGAGCTGATGTAAACCCAATCACTAAAATCTCATTGCTAAGGCACTTAGTAACGCCTTGTGCTGTCTCCCAATTGTGTCCTTGTGTTGTGATCTAATACCGACCACCCCTACCACTGCAAACCCCCCATATACCGACCACCCCTACCACCACCCCCCATATACCAATTATCCCTACAACTACTTGCAAGAGAAACAAAGCACACTGGGAATGCAGGACGTTGATGGAAGTGATGGGCAGACAGAAGGCAGCGCTCCCTACATAAAAGGGATTGTATTATCAGAGACAACTCCAGTATGTGTTCCTATCACAATGTTATAACAGGAGAGGAGAGTCTGGGACTACAACTCCTATCACTGGTGGGATCAGAGGATCTTCTCCTGTCTGTAGGTTCCCCCCACTCCCTCCTCTCTGCTCCCTTTCACTGGCCTGCAGCTTCATCCTCTACAGGTGTCAAGTATATTGGATTTCTCAGAGAATTAACACCTTAGGCCGGGCCCCGGGCTCCCCCCGCCACCGAGCCACCTGACGTGAACAAAGGGCTCACTTTGTTATGTAAACTGTGTGCAGGGGGGTCATTACCCCTCAATTTGTCTGTCTGCTGGGAATCAAAGTGGTGTCACGTTTCCAAAAGGTCGCTCTGCCCGCTGACTGAAGGAAAGAAGCTGCACCCCTCCCCCCCACACCACCAACGGCTCATTACATGAAATGGGAATTTCTCTCATGTTTAATGTCTGTTACGCTGGATATCAGTTGTCACGTCACGTGTACATGTCCTGCAGGAATTTCATGCCGCTGGCGCTTTAAATGCCGCCAGGGCATTCTGACAATTGACAGCTGCTTTAAGGGAGAACTCCGGGTAAAGAGAAACCATATCCTTGTGATGCGGCTACCCCACGCTGCAAAGGGTTAAGTGCTTAAGTGCTATAATAGTTGTATATATATATATGATATAGTTCAATGCAATAAAGCAACGGAACCAGGACTCTGCAGCGCAACGGACTCAGGACTCTGAAACGCAACAGACTCAGGACTCTGCCACGCAACGGACTCAGGACTCTGCAGCGCAACAGACTCAGGACTCTGCAACGCAAGGGACTCAGGACTCTGCCACGCAACGGACTCAGGACTCTGCAGCGCAACAGACTCAGGACTCTGCAGCGCAACGGACTCAGAACTCTCCACGCAATAAACTCAGGACTCTGCAACGCAACGGAGTCAGGACTCTGCAACGCAACGGACTCAGGACTCTGCAACGCAACGGACTCAGGACTCTGCAACGCAACGGACTCAGGACTCTGCAACGCAAGGGTCTCAGGACTCTGCAATGCAAAGGACTCTGCAACGCAACGGACTTAGGACTCTGCAACGCAATGGTCTCAGGATTCTGCGACGCAATGGTCTCAGGGCTCTGCAACGCAATGGTCTCAGGACTCTGCAACGCAACGGACTCAGGACTCTGCAACGCAACGGACTCAGGGCTCTGCAACGCAATAAACTCAGGAATCTGCAATGCAACTGCCTGGCCGGGCTCCCCTTCCCATCCCCAGCATCCTCTTCTGGCTGGGTGCTCCCCTCTCTGGAGCTGCATACAATGGGCAGAGATGAGCACAGCTCTGGCCGCTCCCAGCACTCAAACCCCCGGCACCCTCAGACGGCTACCCGCGCTAGCACCGGCCCTGGCTGTCAACATGCTGGCAGTCCCCTGGCCCAGTCCACACCTGCCACCAGTGGTGCTGCTGCTCTCCCTCCTGCCTGCCGCTCTGGGCAAAAGACAGCTGCTGTGGGCCCCTATAAATTGTGGTGCCTAGGGCAGTTGCCCCTTTTGCCCTGCGGTAAAGATGGCCCTGCTTAGACCACCAGAGAAGAGGCTGCGGGGACCGGTATAGCAGCCTGGAGGAAGATAGTGTAACAGAAGATCAGGTCAGTAATAAAGCTTTATTTGACCCAGTAGACCAGGGGTGGGCAACTCCGGCCCTCCAGCTGTGCTTTATCTACAAATACCAACATGCCTCTGCCTCTGGGAGTCACGCCTGTAACTGTCAGTGCTTCATGGGACTTGTAGTTCCACAACAGCTGGACACCCTGAGGTCCCAATCTCTGGGTTAACGAATGGTTAAAACACCGGTCAGGGGTTTATTTTGCCATCTGTTTCTTACTAAGGAGATTTCCCATCACTTCCTGTCCTGTAGGCACAACAGGAATTGAGAGGAAATCTCTCCAAACTGATGGAAATGATCTCCGGGTGTCCCCATTGGAAGATTCCCCCTCTGTTGCAGTTTTGATGTTGAATTTTCCCTTAAAGTAGAACTCTGTCCTCCCATTAAGAAAATATGTGTTGTAGAGCACATAATTATAAATGCTTCTGCGCTTACAGTTTTCTCTTAGTTCCCCATCAGTGGCGTAACCAGAGTTATGGGCGCCCGGGGCAGAACATTTTTACATCACAAATACCCACTGGCCCTGCCAGTAAAGTCCACCCAATGCAGCTTCCTGTGATGGAGTGGCAACAATGCTGCACTGCTCCTGAATCCAGAGCAGAGTTGTCACACTGATGTAAGCTGTGCCTGCTTGCAATACAGTGGAACTAAAAAATGTGGCAGGGGGCATTGGTCTTGCCAGTGCTGAGTAATAAGCCTGTCAATCAGCACCTGGCCACACCCAGCTCCGCCCACTGCTTTGTGGATTGACAGGGCTGCTTCTGTTGCTGAAACCCTCCCACTGTGCGCTGCAGTGTCTGGGAGGGGGAGCGTGAGAGACACAAGTGAAGGAGGATTTGGCTCAGTCTGGGGAGGTAGAGGAAGTTTTTGGTTTTATGAGGCTCGTGCATCGTATAGTAACTGGATTTGGCACTTGTTTAGTTCTACGTCTCATTGGTAATGATCACCAGGACAAATAGAGTAAACCTCCCTATTGGGGACAGAGACAGCAATAAAACCGGGGACCCGACCCCTCATTATTCTATCCAAATGTTTGGGCTTTCCATACACTTTAAGAATGAACGGCAAGAAACCACAACGCATATATACAATGGGGGGAATTTATCAAAACTGGAGCAGAAGCCTATGGCAACCAATCACCTTCTTTCTTCCCTTTGTTCAGTTAAGGTTTGACAATGAAAGGTCGATGCTGATTGGTTGCCATGAGCAACTGCTCCAGATTTTGTCTGCTCCAGTATTGATAAATTCCCCCCAATGTGCTGCCATGCGTTGCAGTACAGCGTTACAGGTTTCTGTAAGGTAAATCCACCCTTACAAAGCCGCCAACGGCTAGTCCGTATCCCTCCGTCATTTCGGGGGGGCCAGGACGCCGCGCGCCTCGCTGCCGGGAATTTACAGCAGATACTCGAACTCCGCTCTCTTCCATTAAGACGGTGACAGTCCGGGGCGCGCCGCAGCGGAATGATTGAAGACGAGTACTAATCGTATCAATTGATATAAATTACGGTGTCGGCGGTAGGATACAGCAGTCTGTAGGATTTACATCTCATTATCTCCCGCGCGCTAAATGAATCAAAGGGATTCAGGAGAACATTTTTAATTAACAGTTCCAGCCACAGGACAGCGTGCGGAGGGAGAGCGCCGGATCCTCACCGCGTGCCGGCTCGACCGTCTGCCGGTGATTTGCTGCTTTCGCTTAAGAGGGAATGGCGGTCAGACGCAGTATGCGAGTCTTGCATGGCGTGTCTCGGGGCAGAGCTGCTGAAGATTACCCTGAGCCGCCATGACTTATACATATACAGAGGGGCCCGAAAAAATGTATACACACTTCAAGATGAGAAATATACGCATAAAAATGGTATATCATGTTTGAATTATGCAGTCACATTAGGTGCTCAGCCTCAAAGTGGTCACCCAGTGGTGGAACTATCGCCATAGCGACTGAGGCGGCCTCTATGGGGCCTGGGGCGCTATGACATCTCAGGCTGCTGTGAGGAGGAACGCGCCGCTGTCTCTGTGCAGCGGCGCATTAGGTCACCATTGGCATCCAGACACTTGTGATTAGGGCGCACTACTGCATAAACAACATTGACTAGAGTGTCCCCAGGGATTGCTTTGCATGATATTTCAATGTCTTCCCGTAGTGCAGCGAGCGCAGGTGGTTTTCTACGGTATACCATAGCAATTGAGGGGTGTTAAAGGAGAACTATGGGGTTAGGGCTTTTCCCCATAGTTCTCCTTAGGGTAACGGGAGGAGACAAACCAGCGTCCTCCCGTTACCCTAACGTCGGGATCCCGTTACTGGACGTCGGGATCCGCCCAGCTGCGTGAGTGACAGCTGGCTCTGCCTATCTAGAGGCAGCTGTACCCGCCCCCTCCCCCGTCCGTTCCTTCAGTTCGCTCACCTCCCGATCTACTGAGCCGACCTGTGACAGTCTCATAGTCACAGGTCGGCTAGAACTATGAGGTGAGTGGAAATCACTCACCTCATAGATCTCCTTTAAGTTCGGGGAACATGGAGGGAATTCAACAGCACCTCTGCATCCTATCCAACGCCCTGTCGTAGATATAGGCTCTTACGTCTCGGTGGTGCGCCATCTCGCTGGAAGTAACATTGCTCATCCGCATAAAGCGCGCGAATGGCTGGTTTGTCAAAACCACTCACAGTACTCCATTCCCCGATCCGGGTCTTCTTCAATCATGGCGCCTACAAGTCTCAGGATGTAAAATTTCCAATGTGCTCTCTTCAATACGTTGTATGCTTGATCGGCTCATTCCTGCCTCACGTGTACATTGTTTGACAGACTTTTGCGGTGAGCGTGTAAACTGTTGTAACACCACATCCGCAGACGTTCGGACACATCCGAATTTCCTAATCCCAATGTGTCCGAATCCAAATTTCCGTTTCTGAATAACGAAATTGAATCGGACATGTGACTTTTCTGGCCAATCAGATGTGTTTTTCTGTTTTAATGCATCCGAATGGGTCTGAACACAAATTTTTGTTACGGCAAACGGATCCGAATTTCCAAATTGCATTGGGGAGCTCACGAATGCCATTTGGGTCTGGGAGCCCCAGCTTTAGTAATATATGCATATGGCTCCCAGACCCGAATGACATTCGTGAGCTCCCCAATGCAATTTGGATCCCAAATGCCATTCGGGTCTGGGAGATTCAGCTTTAGTATTAATATCTGTATTTGGTTTTCTGTTTTACTCGCAACGAATATTCGTAAACTCATCCGAAACCCGAACCGAATTGAATTTCGGATCCGAATCCTGATATATCCGAACCAAACCACATTTTTCCACAGCTTACATGTCTACTGTACGGCGCCTCCCAGATCCTTGCTTGTACCCATCACGCATAGTGCCATCGGTTTCGCCCCGCAGTACTTTTTTTTACCCCTAAATGTCCTCAACCTGATGACCAGCATCATTCAGCCTTTGATCCCAGGTCGTCATGGACCCGCCCCCAGCCTGTGACTGGACAGTGAAAGGAGTAGC
Source organism: Nanorana parkeri (assembly GCF_000935625.1). Taxonomy (NCBI): domain Eukaryota; kingdom Metazoa; phylum Chordata; class Amphibia; order Anura; family Dicroglossidae; genus Nanorana; species Nanorana parkeri. Next base: position 45,008 of record NW_017306582.1, read on the forward strand.
AGTAGAGTGATGAGCTCATCTCTGTCACTCTGCTCTCCTCCTATCAGCATGCTCCTTGTCAGGTTGGTTTCTGGTGCTGCTCCCCCCCCCTCCGCCCCCACACACACACACACACAGGGACTGCGAGAGGCTGATACCAGGTTAAATTTAAGTACTTACACTGCTTGTATTTAAAAAAACAGATGTATTAAAGATTACAGAGCCGCAATAATGTGTCTTTTATATCTGCCTGGCGTTTGGCTTTGACTGGAGTACAATGACAGAGGTGAGCGAAGGGTTAAGAAGACTGCGGCTGGGCTGTTTTTTAATCTGGAGGAGCCCCGGAGGCGAGCGATCCTCCTCGGCGCCTTGTATTTATCACAGTGATTGACGTGAAACACTTGTCACCTGCGGTTTATGGCTGCGCTCTGTCACGCCGCCGACACCGCGCAGATATAATACAGACATTTACTGTATCCTCCTTGTGCAAATTAGCAGCTTCGCCTAATGGAAGAGCGAGGCGAGGAAGACAAAACGCAGAGGGAGAGATCTGTACCGCGGCGCCGTAACCGGAGCAAAGAGCAGACGCGGGAGACGTCACTCAAACACTTAAAGGAAATGTAAACCCAAATCATTAAAAAAACGTTACAATCTTTAACATCCTTTCAAAAGTCAACTTTAGTCTTTTTAAAAGCTGCAGCTTTCATTAGCATAATACCCGGTGATCCTGCCATGTCGGTCCTTGTTCAGGCACTTCCTGCTGTAAGGTGACAACGCTCTGTCCCAGTCTCCTAATTGCTCTCCCACGTTGTCATCCTGTCCAGTAGAGACTATGAGCAGTTCTAGTGGCTCATTGCAGGCTCGGAGAGTGGAATTCCAGACAAAACGCAACATTTACTGACATAAAGAACATGATTGTATCCATCAAGCTGGAAGTCTTTTCTTTCCTGTTGATTGCCGACAGCACTCTGCTACCTCTGGTTAATTTGTAGCGTCGTCAGCCCTCTGATCTGGGTCTTCCCATTCATTTATGCAGCAATGTTATCATGTCATTGCATCCACCCTTGAGGGGTTGACATTCGGGAGGCGCATACAGTCCTGTACGCATGTGTCTGCTTGGATTCGCATATATTTGCATGCGGTCATCTGTCATTGGTTTGTACAGGTTGAATGGCAGTGTCTGTACGGTGCGCCTATCAATCCTGGCAGAGAAGATATGGCCGCCCGTATTGTATGTTATACGGCCATTTAATGCCGCGTGCACGAGCTCCAACCAGTCTTCAAGGACAAACGCAGCGCACAGTGCATTCAGATATCTACAACACAATGCATAGTGCATCCACATATCTGCAATGTCGTGTAAAGTGCATTGATGTGTGTAAAGGTGCCCATACACTGTACGGTTATCGTACGAGAATCCCCGGAAATCCTGCGATCGTACGAGAATCGTGCAGTGTATGGAAGGCGTGCGACCGTTTCTACTGTACGGTCGCACGTCTTACGTCGAACAAGCAGGCTTGAAAACCCGCCGGGAATCGTACGATTCTCGGCGGGTTAGTGGCCTGCTGGTTCAACAACTGCCGAACAGGCCGGTGTGCGCACGCGCACACTGCTCGTTTGCCGTCATCGCAAGCCCGCCCATCAGGGGGGCGGGCTTGCGATGATCGCAAGTACGATTTGCCTGTCCAAAATGGGCAGATCGTACGTTTTTTTAAAGTACTTTACAACCCTCGCAAGACAAAAGTCTTGCGAGGGTTGTATAGTGTATGGGCACCTTGCGAGGGTTGTATAGTGTATGGGCACCTTAACTCAGCTCAGGTCTGGATTAAGAGTATCATGGGCCTGGTGATGTCGGTTGGTTGGACGGGAAGCAGCGGAGGCGGCTCTCTAATTAGGCAAACGCTCGCTCCTCGCTGGGGCCTCTCTGGGCCAACTAATATGCATGATTAGAGACCCGCCGGCGCCTCTGCCCAATTGTGTGCAGCTTGGCCGGCCCGGATTGCCTTCGGGCATACTTGAAGCGATCCGAGTCTGCTGGTGTTCTATCAAAGTTTGTGACTACGTTAGAATGTGTGACTGGTGACGTGGTCACACATTTTAACGTAGTCCTGCCCAGTTTTTCGGCGGGGCAATATGTGACCGCCAATAGGTCACAGTCACAAAGTCGGATAGAAGTGACATTTCAGGACCGATCAGCTGTTACAGGGCAGATCGGTTCTCCTGCACATGCAATCTGTGATGCCGATCTGCCCTGGAACAGCTGAGAAAGCTTTGGAATGCTTCACCTATTGGCGGTCACACATTCCCCCGCCGAAAAACTGGGCGGGATTACGTTAAAATGTGTGACCACGTCACCGATCTTACAATCTAACGTAGTCACAAACTTTGATAGAAAACCGGGCCTATTTTCAGTGTTGGGCCTGGAGCTAGTGCTCCAGTAGCCCCTTTGTTAATCCGGCCCTGACTTAACGCACAGTGCATTCAGATGCGTGCAATGCCATGCACAGTGCATGTGTTTAGGTGCGCTAAAGGGCAGGTGTGTTGCTTCACATTGGGGTGCCATTGAAAATGAAAGGTGACTCACTTATACCATGTATTGTGGTGCGCGTTCATTTCCATGTATTAAAATGTGCATTGATGCATGAACAGGTGACGAATTGATGAGTGCGTTTGTCATTTGTTTTGCTTGACTGATTTGGTGCAGTGACGCATGGGGGGTCTCAGCTGCCATTGGGATGTGCGGGATCCCTTGTGCGTTCTTGTACCTTTAAGCGGGTTGGGCTTCCTCCTGTCAAACCTGCACCCAATTTAATCTTCTGCCCCACGTGCTCCAAGATGGAGGCTCTCATAGTTTAGAGTTAGGAGCGCACTATCAGAGGTGCCTTGGCGCGGCTGTGCGGCTTTCACATTTTCTGCAGAAGACGTGTATCCAAACCTCTGTTATTAACCTTAGTGTGAGACAAGTTTTTTTACATGCTGGCTTGTGAGTGTGCCAGGAAAACTTTTAGCTGTTTTGATGCATGAACAAACGCGTAGCATAGGTTGAAATAGATCCCAAATACGTAATTGCTGCAATTTAAAGGCACAACTAAAATCCCAAATTCTCAGTATATTTACATAGTTACATAGTTAGTCAGGTTGAAAAAAGACACAAGTCCATTGAGTTCAACCTATAGAGAAAAAAACGCTGTGGTGTGTTAAAGGAGAACTATGGGGTCAGTGTTTTTCCCCATAGTTCTCCTTAGGGTAACGGGAGGACACAAACTAGCGTCCTCCCGTTACCCTAAGCTCAGTATACCGCGAGCTACAGCTCGCGGTATACTGAGACGCCGCAGCCGGAGCGGATCCCCACTTAGATGTCGAGATCCGCCCAGCTGCGTGAAGGGGGGACAATATTATTTGACTTTGTAACAGCTCTATCATGTATTCTGAACTGGGAATGCTGGCGTGGACATGGGGCACTATGGACCCTAAGAAATATAGGACGTCCTATGTGATTACATTGCCTGCCATCACGCCAAACCCATATGTCACTTCTCTGTGGACTTTGCCTTTAAAAAGATCAAATGCAATCTAGAACCGAACATATTCTCTCTTTTTTCATGTGTAGCAGTTACAGACTTCCATACCAGCACCCCGGGTATAATGCAATTTCCTGCTACACCGCTGTGAACAAATGAAAGAAATTGATCGATTCTAGGGAAATTGGAATGTACTGGTGGCTGCGCCGGGGAGAATATAAGCACCTGTAATGTTACATCGCATTTTATTTTACTGATCTCAGCTGAACTGACATTGTTACAGGGGAGCTTGCAGACCACACGGCGAAGGGCTGGGGAAGAGGGACAAGCCACCCCCGGGGCCAGTCGTGTCTTTATAAATGATGGCTGGCGCTAAGAAGGTGGCCCTTGCCAAGGTCACACCCTGCTACCCACAATGCCCTGCACATCACTATTGCAGTTACACACAGTAGGGACTCTTATTAACGCTAGGCACGCATGCACTTACCTTTTAGCATTCAGTATCATTTAACCCAATGTGAAGCATAAAATCTCCTCTTGCAGTGGGGCTAACAAGCCCCCTATGTAATAGCAAATATAATGTGACAGGTCCTCTTTATGGAGACATCAGAGGTCTTTCACTTTAGGAACCCAACAGAAACTAAGAGAACCTGTCCAAACAGCAACTGTTTCTTTTTAAATGAGCCTGAATAAAAAAATAGACCTGTGGCAATAAAGAAGAGCTTCACGCAGGCCAGTTTTTCATAGATTTGATTGGGATGTCGGGTACAACTGCATAGATGGCAATGTGACAATTTGATAGAACCTTTGATTCCATATCCTCATCGAAATGAATGCAATCGCAGACATAAAATGGTGGTTTTGATTGGCTGCAAGTCGTTGGGATCAAAATTGTCCCAATGGAGTGCAGCAGAAAAATCAGATTGCTTTGGGTGATATTGTAGTTCCAATTTTGATTCCATTTCGAGTTGATTCTTCAATAAACTTCACAATTTACCAAATTCTGGTGGTCGATCATCTGGTTGGTGGTAGATTGCTTCATTTCCGGGGATAATTTGAATGATATTTGTGATTCCCGGGGCTTAAAATGGACTGAAAATTGCCACTTGTAGACTTTAGACGTGAAAACAGAACCGTGTCACCGCCAACGTCGGAAGCAGATCATTACTGTAACTCGGTCAGGCTTCGAAATTGTGTGCTAACGGAAGTGGTGATGACCAACAAAGTAAGTGGATTTAACATGGATTAGATGCCTTTCTTCCTCGAATTGCCATCTCCTGCTATAATTAGTAGAATCCATCAGTGGGTGATTGATCCGGAGATTTAATCCAACTTCCATTGACGGGGTCAGAGAGGTTCACAGTGAGGATGAACCGGCCAATGCTCTACAAGGGTTTCATTTTGCCTTTTATTGATCAACAGAACATAAGAACAGTAATAGAAATTCAATAGATGAAATTTGATACATTTTGACCTTTTTCTTTTTCATCCCTTCTGTCAATATTGCTACCAAGTCACAGGCATTGGAAAGGATTTCACATAGCTCACATCTGTCCTTTGCTCAGAGGGATGGTCCCTCTTTTTGGAACCAAGTTCATCCATTTTAGTTTCCTCCTTTGCTGTCTTTCTTTTTGGACTGTTGTATAGATCCTGATATATACATTTGGTATTTCAAGACCAACTCCAACCCAACGTAATAATGCACCTCTGGGGGTGTGTTCATGACAGCCCGGGATCATAATTAGATGATCCAACTCTGCTCCTGGTTCTTGATATGGTACTCCGCTGCTCGGCTGTTACAGACCTTGGCTTAAAGGAGAACTATGAGGTGAGTGATTTCCACTCACCTCATAGTTCTAGAGTATGTTGTGGTGGCGCCATCTGCCATTTCACCATTGCACCCTTTAATACTGTATCTTGGATTAAGGTGCCCATACACTGCACGATTATCGTACGATAATCGTATGCGATCGGTTTTTCGTACGATAATCGAGCAGTGTGAACGGAGACGTGCGACCGTTTCTACTGTACGGTCGCACGTCTTCTGTCGAACCAGCATGTTCGAAAACCAGCCGGGAATCGTACGATTCTCGGCTGGTTAGAACGGTGCTCGGAAGATAAATGCTGAACGGGCCGGTGTGCGCATGCGCACACTGCCCGTTCAGCATTGCGGTCATCGGAAGCCCGCCCCTCAGGAGGGCGGGCTTGCGATGATCGAGAGTGCGATCTGCCTGTCCAAGATAGGCAGATCGTAAGTTTTTTTAATCCCTTTACAACCATCGCAAGACTAAAGTCTTGCGATGGTTGTAGAGTGTATGGCCACCTTTAGGTTGTATGTTGTGATGGTGCCTGTAACGTAGATCCAAAATATTAGCTTTGGTTCTTGGAGGTTGTTAATTTCCAAACACATCTAATATTTCAGTGTTCAAAAGGCCTCATGTTAATCAGTCAACTGATCTACAAAATAAAATGTACCCATGCAGTCCTTCACACAGGGGGGTCTGGAGATCAGGCTCCTCTCAGCAGGAAGCACAGGATATGTTGTATCCTAAACCAGGACAAAGTTAGACTCTTTGTCACCGGCCATGTGGTCTCAGGTAGGAGAATGCTAAGCCTCCAGGTACAATTAACAGCCTTGTGCTCAGAGTAGCCAGAGTTTCTTTTTACTTCAGAGTTCGACATGAGATACTCATGGCTGGAGGGTCTCATTGGAAAGAGACTAGAAGATGATGAGGACTGCTGGGACATCTAGCTCTGAATGTGTGTTCCCTGATTAGGGACTACTGGGACTTGTAGTGCCTTACTAGCTGTTGCCCTGCTCGAACACTGAAGAGGCTCCACTGACCAGCTCTACAGAAAGCCTCCTGCCTTACCATCCCATGTGGATCCCTCTTCTGTGGAGTGACCTTAAGTGTGAGTGGTGACCCTCTTTTGTTGTACCTGGTACTGCTGTTATCCCTTTGCTGTGCCTGGACTGCTGCCCTGTGTCCTTGGACTCCGTCTGGATTGCTGCCCTGTGTCCTTGGACTCCGTCTGTATTGCTGCCCTGTGTCCCTGGACTTTACCCTTGCTATCCCTTGCTGTTTTAGCCTTTTGTTTTGCCCGGATTGCTCCTACACTTGCCGTATCCTAATGTTGAGAACCCCTAGTAAAGAACCCTCTGGTCAAGGGTCCTAAAAACCACTCTTGGTCTCTGTGTGTGTTCTGTGTCTCCCACATCCCCCGTCACAGTGCCATCTGCCATTTCACCATCGCACCCTTTCATATCTTGTATTAGGTTGTATGTTGTGATGGCGCCATCCACCATTTCACCCTTTAATATCTTGTATTAAGTTGTATGTTGTGATGGCGCCATCCACCATTGCACCCTTTCATATCTTGTATTAGGTTGTATGTTGTGATGGCGCCATCCACCATTACACTCTTTAATATCTTGTATTAAGTTGTATGTTGTGGTGGCGCCATCCACCATTTCACCCTTTAATATCTTGTATTAAGTTGTATGTTGTGATGGAGCCATCCACCATTGCACTCTTTAATATAATCGTAAGTTTTTTTAATCCCTTTACAACCATCGCAAGACTAAAGTCTTGCGATGGTTGTAGAGTGTATGGCCACCTTTAGGTTGTATGTTGTGATGGTGCCTGTAACGTAGATCCAAAATATTAGCTTTGGTTCTTGGAGGTTGTTAATTTCCAAACACATCTAATATTTCAGTGTTCAAAAGGCCTCATGTTAATCAGTCAACTGATCTACAAAATAAAATGTACCCATGCAGTCCTTCACACAGGGGGGTCTGGAGATCAGGCTCCTCTCAGCAGGAAGCACAGGATATGTTGTATCCTAAACCAGGACAAAGTTAGACTCTTTGTCACCGGCCATGTGGTCTCAGGTAGGAGAATGCTAAGCCTCCAGGTACAATTAACAGCCTTGTGCTCAGAGTAGCCAGAGTTTCTTTTTACTTCAGAGTTCGACATGAGATACTCATGGCTGGAGGGTCTCATTGGAAAGAGACTAGAAGATGATGAGGACTGCTGGGACATCTAGCTCTGAATGTGTGTTCCCTGATTAGGGACTACTGGGACTTGTAGTGCCTTACTAGCTGTTGCCCTGCTCGAACACTGAAGAGGCTCCACTGACCAGCTCTACAGAAAGCCTCCTGCCTTACCATCCCATGTGGATCCCTCTTCTGTGGAGTGACCTTAAGTGTGAGTGGTGACCCTCTTTTGTTGTACCTGGTACTGCTGTTATCCCTTTGCTGTGCCTGGACTGCTGCCCTGTGTCCTTGGACTCCGTCTGGATTGCTGCCCTGTGTCCTTGGACTCCGTCTGTATTGCTGCCCTGTGTCCCTGGACTTTACCCTTGCTATCCCTTGCTGTTTTAGCCTTTTGTTTTGCCCGGATTGCTCCTACACTTGCCGTATCCTAATGTTGAGAACCCCTAGTAAAGAACCCTCTGGTCAAGGGTCCTAAAAACCACTCTTGGTCTCTGTGTGTGTTCTGTGTCTCCCACATCCCCCGTCACAGTGCCATCTGCCATTTCACCATCGCACCCTTTCATATCTTGTATTAGGTTGTATGTTGTGATGGCGCCATCCACCATTTCACCCTTTAATATCTTGTATTAAGTTGTATGTTGTGATGGCGCCATCCACCATTGCACCCTTTCATATCTTGTATTAGGTTGTATGTTGTGATGGCGCCATCCACCATTACACTCTTTAATATCTTGTATTAAGTTGTATGTTGTGGTGGCGCCATCCACCATTTCACCCTTTAATATCTTGTATTAAGTTGTATGTTGTGATGGCGCCATCCACCATTGCACCCTTTCATATCTTGTATTAGGTTGTATGTTGTGATGGCGCCATCCACCATTTCACTCTTTAATATCTTGTATTAGGTTGTATGTTGTGATGGCGCCATCCACCATTGCACTCTTTAATATCTTGTATTAGGTTGTATGTTGTGATGGCGCCATCCACCATTGCACTCTTTAATATCTTGGATTAGGTTATATGTTGTGGTGGCGCCATCCACCATTTCACCATCGCACCCTTTCATATCTGGGATTAGGTTGTATGTTGTGGTGGACAACTCCATGTGCATTGCTACACCGATGGAAACAAGCCTGAGAAGAGGCAACGAGGAGAGAAATACTGGAAAGGTAAGAACGACAAAAGAGACCAGAGAAAGGGACGAGCCGAATTATCATCGTTGCCGAGGTTCCGGGAATGTGAGAATCTTATGAATGAAACCCCATTAGTGCTCCTGTCTTCAGATACAACATCGTTTTGCCCTCAATTCCTTTACAACCCGGCTGTGTCTAAGTAAGAATTTCAAGCTGACAGTTAAAAAAACGATCAAGGTAGAATCTCAAGAGATCTCGGTTTTGAGGATTCTGTAATTAAGTGTGTAATTAAGTAATTAACCTAATTACCCCATTACCATAACGCCATCTCAGCTGCGCAGTTGTGCCGTCTTTACAGCATCTTAAAAATAAAATGCACGGGGTCACCGATATTGACCTGGGTATTAAAAATGCAAGGGGGCAGTGTGGCCAAACATAGCAACCAATCAGATGTCAGTTTTATTTTTATACACAGCTAGAAAAACAGAAACACAGGAATTTCATTGGCTGCTGCTAACAAGTGGGAGAGGAAAATGTAGCAGGAAGAGGAAGTGTGTAATTTTTTTTTTAAAGCACACCTTTGCGGAGATATAAGGGGGCTGCCATTGCTGGCCTGCCTCTGAAAATGTTATTTGCCTGGCTGTCATGGTGATCTTCTGGTATCTGGGACTTTGGAAGAAGTATCTAGCAAGAGCTGTCAGAACTCCTTATTTCCATGCTTGTTCATGGGCAGTGACTCACAAAGAACTAAAGCCAGGGGGTCAGCATGATAACTAGGCAGCTATCACCTTTCAGTAGAAGGTTAGCAGTGGAAGCCTACTCCTCTCACTGGATGAATTATTCACTTGAGTGTGTAAGTCTCAGCTTTAGCTATTGAGCTCTGTGGACAATGCAGCAAGGAACAGGAAAACATGAGAAATGGAAGCAAGAGCACCACCTGCTGGTTCCGAAAAAGAGAATACAAAATAAGTATATGCAGAATTTCAATCTGACACAAAAAGGTCCTTTAATTTTGTATTCCAAACAAAGGAAGCATGACCAAAAGCACTAGACATCCCTTGTAAGAAAACACCTCCTTGTGGAACACTTACTGTAAGTGATTAGAATGAGCCAAATAGAAAGTTTAAATTCCTTCCAAAATTTATGCTAAAATCAGGAGATTTCAGGGAAATTGGATTCAATGGGGGAGGTAAAATTACGTTTTTTTTTAAAGGACAACTGTACCTTTAGTGCAAGGTATCCTTTAATGCAACCCCCATCCTTTGAGTGCAGCCACCAGGTTACATACTTACCTGGCTCCCTGTCCCAGCAGTCTTCCAGATCTGTGCAGTAAACAAATATGAAACTTGGAGCTTCCTGTAATAAAGACCGGTCACTGCTGCTCTCTCTCCTTGTGCAGGGTGACTGGTCTGGTCTCCGCCCCTCCTGTAATGAAGACCGCTCACTGCTGCCCTCTCTCCTTGTGCAGGGTGACTGGTCTGGTCTCCGCCCCTCCTGTAATGAAGACCGCTCACTGCTGCCCTCTCTCCTTGTGCAGGGTGACTGGTCTGGTCTCCGCCCCTCCTGTAATGAAGACCGCTCACTGCTGCCCTCTCTCCTTGTGCAGGGTGACTGGTCTGGTCTCCGCCCCTCCTGTAATGAAGACCGCTCACTGCTGCCCTCTCTCCTTGTGCAGGGTGACTGGTCTGGTCTCCGCCCCTCCTGTAATGAAGACCGCTCACTGCTGCCCTCTCTCCTTGTGCAGGGTGACTGGTCTTGTCTCCAAAACAGCAGAAAGGCATCATGGCACACGCACAAACCAGCATGTAAAACAACATGTCTCACCACTAAGGATAATGACAGAGGTTTGGATACACATCTTCTGCAGAGGATGTGTAAGCCGCACTGCCGCGCCAAGGCACCTCTTATAGTGCGGTCCTAACTCTAAACTATGAGAGTCTCCATCTTGGAGCACATGGGGGCAGAAGATATCAACAGCCTTTCTGCTGTTTTACTGTTCAAAGCCCATTTCGTGTGCACCTTACTGTATAACTGGTAACAAATTGTTGAGCGCGTTTGTCGTTTGTTTTGCTTGACCGATTTGGTGCAGCGACGCATGGGGTTTCTCAGCTGCCATTAGGATGTGCGGGATCCCTTGTGTGTTTCTGTGCCTTTTAAGGAGGTTGGGCGTCCTCCTGACAAACCTGCACCCAATTTGATATCTTCTGCCCCCATGTGCTCCAAGATGGAGACTCTCATAGTTTAGAGTTAGGAGCGCACTATAAGAGGTGCCTTGGCGCGGCAGTGCGGCTTACACATCCTCGGCTGAAGACGTGTATCCAAACCTCTGTCATTGTCCTCCGTGGTGAGACAAGTTGTTTTACATGCTGGTTTGCGAGTGTGCCATGATGCCTTTCTGCTGTTTTACTGTTCAAAGCCCATTTCGTGTGCACCTTACTGTATAACTGGTAACAAATTGTTGAGTGCGTTTGTCGTTTGTTTTGCTTGGTCTTGTCTCCACCCCCTCCAGGTGTTCTCTGCAGACAGCCTGTAGTGGGTGCGGCCTGCAGTGTCCCTCCCACATATCTGCTCTATGGCTATGTACAGCACAGTGATGAGGTCACTGCTATTTTTACAAGGTGATAGCTGAGTTTTCTAAGGTATATGCTGCATACAAAATACATTTACACTGAGTGCCCAGATTATTATGACCACCTGACGTTTGTAGGCAAATTAGCTATAATTTTGCGCTGAAATTGCTAGAGGACCAGACCATTATAAATAGGGAAGCAGGTTGTTTACCACGACAGTAAAAGTGATTTTTTTTTCTGAAGATATGGGAAGATGTGGGCAGTGTTAGGGTTTGGGGCATGTTTTCCTGGCATGATTTGGGCCCTTTAATTCGTGTGGAACAATGTCTGAATAGCACAACATACCAAAGTATTATTGCTGATCAAGTTCATCCGATCATGTTGATGGCGTATCCCAATGGAGATGGCTTCTTCCAACAAGACAATGCGCCATGCCACGGTGCTCGTATTGTGCAGGAGCGGTTTCAAGAACATGAGGGAGACTTTACCTTGCTTAGGTGGCCCCCACAATCACCAGATCTCAATCCAATTGCAGCATTTGTGGGACGAAGTTGAAAGAGCCATCAGGCAGCTGGTTCCACAACCATCAAATCTCACAGAACTGGACCGTGCTATTCATCAGGCACGGTGTCAGATTCCTCACATCACCTTTCACCATCTCGTGGAGTCAATGTCAAGAAGAATTGCCGCAGGATTGAAGGCAAAAGGTGGCCCAACGAAGTACTGATGGGGTGGTCATAATAATCTGGCCACTCAGTGTATATCCTTTCTGACTATGAAGGAATGTAGTTGAATTAATTTTGTATTGCCCGGAGTTCAGCTTTAAATAAACTAAACCACCCTCAATGCATCTACAGTAAAAACACCTTTAGGAATGGCAGTGGGTTTTGATTGGCCCCTGGGTATGAGTGTAACCTCCACCGTTCTATATCCAATGCCCACGCCATATAGAAGCTCGCTGGGAATTGTAGTTGCACTCACCTAGTGATGACGGGTTGCACAAGAAATGGAAGCGATGCACCGTGAGCTCCTTTCCAGTAACGGCAAGCAGAGAAATGACATAATTAATTGCTATTTAGTGAATCCACTTTAGGAAGCAATGGGGTTAATTAAGCCAATATCTGAAATTCAAGCAACACGAGTTGTGCGGCTCGTTAATGAGAACTACAGAGAGATTATGAGGGAGGGCTGAACAGACCGCTGAAAGAGCAGCGTGATATAGATTCAGCGCACTAAATTGGCCCCTGGGGGCAGCTAAGAGATCCGTATGGCAGCTGTGCGCCCCTCAGCTACCCCTCCTGAGCTGCGCCTCACCAGCCGCCACACCACGCCTCTTCTATTTAAAGGGGCAGAGGTGCGGAACAATGACGGCACCTTTACTGAGTTTTTGACCCATAACATAATCATTTGATGTTCCTCATATTTGTTCTGCTACACTCTATTGTTCTTCATTTTCTCAGTTCATTCAGTTCAGCACGGCGCTGAATTTGGCCCTGGCCACCCTTTTGAATGTCCTTGGCGATCTCCACAAATACTCTACCCTGACTCTAGCTGCCGGTTGTACATATTGTAGGAGCTTT
>NW_017306582.1:58764-66727 GCF_000935625.1 Nanorana parkeri
CCTCCATCCCCCCCCCCCCCCCCCCCCCCCGCAGACACTCTGCACTTGTGACCACTCCTTTGCATGACACTCGGCGGCATTCAACTACTTCTTGTGAGCCCAGGCTGTCATGTACACGCCCCTTTTCCTGGGCTATTATTGTCGTTACACAGCCTGGACTCACAGGAGAATGCTGCAAACAATGGCAGTCACACATCACAATGTAAGCGTTGTTCTATACAGCAGTTGCACAGAGGGAGCAGGAGACCTGAGCAGGCATTTTGGATCGGCAATAGGCAAAGCTGGAACAACAGAATCTGGTCACAGGGGAGCTGGTAACCCCGACCACCATGAAGGGAGGAGCTTAAATACCCTCTTTGACCTGTGAACACACCCAGCGACCTGGATGCATGCTCACACCTGGCTATAGCCAAAAGGCCACAATTTGGCAAGTATGAGACATGCTGCAGGTCAGAGAAAATGGACCATGCCTCTGGTTTTACAGACACGACCCCTGAAGGCACTGTTACACTGCTTCTGCCTCTATACAAGTCAATGGGACTGCAAAAGCAGCTTAGAGGCAGGTCACCTGCAGATCAGATGCAACTCTGGGAGAAACTCAGAAGCATGTCAAATTAATTTTAAAGTTGCACTGAAGCCAAAACCTTTTATTTAGTTTTGGATAGAGTAAGGAGCGTTATAACGCATGTCAGATTTGTTTGCCATCTGTGCCCCCTTAGGGAGATTTCCCTTCACTTCCTATTCAATAGACACAACAGGAAGTGAGAGGAAATCCCTCCAGAGTGATAGAAATCCCCGGTGGTCAGCAGGGTCCCCATTGCAAGAGTTTGCCTCTTTTCCAGTTCTGGTGACAACCCCAAATTTGGGATTTTCTTTTACTTAAATGGTCACCAAGACAAATAGAGAGGGTGAATCTCCCTAACGGGTAGACAGACAGCAGTAAAAACCTGACAGGTGTACAATTCCTTTTCCACTCCATCCAAAACAAAAAAAAAAGCTTTGGCTTCAGTTGCACTTTCCATGAAGTCAGATTGCACCTGAAATTGCTCTGTATTTGCCCATCGACAACGCCTGGAAGATCCATTTTCCTATCCGAGCAGCTGCAGCCTATTCGCTGCATGTCGCCCTCCATCTCCCAGGCAGCGTTCAGGACCAGTTTTCCTGCACACTTGTAATACACATAATTAGGGAATTCGATGGAAAATGAGGCAGATCATTGAGGAGGGCTGCTGTTACCCGATGCGAAACGTCTGAACATTGTGCTGCAGGACGGCGGTCGGGGATAGAAAGAATAATATTTTCTTCTGGGTAGCGACACGGCTCAGCGCGATGCAGAACTGCAACCAAAACCACAGCTGGATTACAGGAGAGAGCTGCCTGCCAGGCCCAGACGCATTGAGGGACGCTGTCGCTTTAAGAGGAACTCCATGAATCTAAAAAGTTAACCCTTGCAGTGGGGCTACTGGTGCACTGAAAGGGGTTAACTGCTCGGTTTGGTCTAGGGAGCTTGAATAAAAAACAAAACCCGAGCCTCGGTCTGCTTGACTGGTCCCCCCGACCTCTTCTCCCCTGGACTTTGGTGGTCTAAGAACTGATGACATCAGCACGTATAATGGAGACCATTCACCTGCATTAGACATGAGGATGCCATGGGAGAGAGAGGTGAGTGCTGACCACCGCAGGACTGAGGAGCAGGTAATTGCATCTTGAGAAAACTGACCCCTTAACCCTTGCAGTGCGGGGGTAGCCCCACTGTAAGGCTTAACTTGTTAAATGGGAACTATGGGGTCAGTGTTTTTCCCCATAGTTCTCCTTAGGGTAACTAGCGTCCTCCCGTTACCCTAAGCTCAGTATACCGCGAGCTACAGCTCGCGGTATACTGAGACGCCGCAGCGGATCCCGACGTCGAGATCCGCCCAGCTGCGTGAGTGACAGCTGGCTCTGCCTATCTAGAGGCATAGCCAGCTGTACCCGCCCCCTCCTCCGTCCGTTCCGCCAGTAAGCGCTGGCAGATCGGAGCGGGGAGAGGGGAATCCAGCCCCTCCCGTGACAGGATGGAGAGGTGAGGGAACCCGGTATGTGTTCGCTCACCTCCCGATCTACTGAGCCGACCTGTGACAGTCTCATTGTCACAGGTCGGCTAGAACTATGAGGTGAGTGAAAAGCACTCATCTCATAGTTCTCCTTTAAGAAAAACAGAGTTCTTCTTTAATAGCACAACTGAAATGTTGGGTGATCAGTCACTTTCTTTCCATCAGGTTCATTCAGCGCAGCACACCACAGCTGCACGATGCAGGACCAGTGCGGTGTTGCATTGCATAGGTGTGAATGGAGGCTGTTTACATCAGTTCTCTGTAGTTCAGATTTCAGAGATGTGGGGTGGGTATGTCTGCTTCCTGCAGTGGTCTCTCTGCAGAGATCTGACACACGCCCCTCCCCCTGCCGAGTCAGAGCTAGAGCTCTCCAATCAGCAGAGAGTATAAGTTTTGCTGATTGGATACCTATAGGTCTGACTCAGCACGGGCATGTCGGAGCTCTAAAGAGAGACCACTGCTTACAGAGAGAGAACAAGGATCCATCTCTGGAGCTGCTGGCAGGGGACAGGCTTTTCTACTCAACCCGTGGCTACTTTCTAAAGAAAAGCTGTAAGACTTTGATGAGTTTTGCTGTATCTGGAGTGTATTTATCTGATTTAAACTGCTAGTTCAGTGTAATCTTCATTAGCGATTTCCTCGTCATTCTGTGTAGGGATTCCATAGAGGGGAATAATGAATAATTCAGACTGGCAGAAGCATTCATTATCTCACACAGAAATTTTCCAGCTCGTTCGAAAACTTTATGCTGTTGATCACCAATGATGCATTTTACCGCATGCACGCTGCACTCATCCACCGGGAAGACTGCTGCGGTCCCTGATGGCGTGGCGCAGCACCGGAGCCATGTTTCACCACCAGCCATCCTCGTCTATTTACGGCCGGGCTTGAAAGCTACAATCGTGCATTGTGTTCCTTCTATGTATTGGCAACGTTTACGAGCATAAACAGGGCTCGATTATCCGGAATTGTCCGCGCTGGGTGTGAGCGATTGTCCTTTGTCGTTCTTGGCTCTGGGATAAGCCTCCCGCTGTGCGTTAGAATAACAGGCTATTTACGGCCACAGCAGGAGGCCTCTCCACACACACACAAGAAGACAAACGCGTTCTAGAGAGGCATTCCCCCTGATCTTAGGAGGACGAGGAAACTTCACGTCTGGCTACGAACGTCAAAATCATTATGGACGCCCATTGGGACAACAACCACAATATATATATTTATATCTTACACATACAATTCTTTCATTAATGGAGGCTCAGGCATTACATGCGAGCATTACCTAGGGAGGTCTGAATGCAAATTGAGGACCGCTTGCTCCTCCAGACAGGGAATTTTGATATGTGCATAACATAAAACATCAATAGCATGATGATGAGGGGGGGGCGTGGCAAAAGTTCTGCCGCTAAAAATTCTGTAACGTAAACAGGGCCGGACCGCGGGTGTGGTGCCGTCGGTGGGGAAGTCTTTTTTCCGGCGGTGCCGTCTCTCTGCTCCTTGCTTTGGCACTGCATGGCGGCATCGGCATCTTTTTCATGTGGTATTGAGGCCTTTATTCGCCACAGAGCTGCAGGTGATACACATGGATATATTTGATAGGCAGCCAATTGCTTACTTACAGCTTGTTGGTCTGTTGGGTGGACCCCAATGAATCTCTATCACCTCCATGGTGATTGGGGGCTTTGACGCTGCATGTGGGGGGCGCTGATGTTTCCGTGCCGCGTTGGAGCAGGGAGTGGAGGGGCGGCACTGTTGGCTGATGTTTCCATGCAGATTAGAAGCGGGGAGTGGAGGGGCGGCACTGTTGGCTGATGTTTCCGTGCAATGTTGGAGTGGGGAGCGGAGGGGCAGCACTGTCGGCTGATGTTTCCATGCAATGTTGGAGCGGAGGGGCGGCACTGTCGGCTGATGTTTCCGTGCAATGTTGGAGCGGGGAGCGGAGGGGCGGCACTGTCGGCAGATGTTTCCATGCAGCGTAGATGCTGGGCGATGTGCTGGCTGATGTTTCCATGCAGCATAGGTGCTGGGAGCGGAGGGGCGGCACTGTCAGCTGATGTTTCCGTGCAATGTTGGAGCGGGGAGCGGAGGGGCGGCACTGTCGGCTGATGTTTCCGTGCAATGTTGGAGCGGGGAGCGGAGGGGCGGCACTGTCAGCTGATGTTTCCGTGCAATGTTGGAGCGGAGGGGCGGCACTGTCGGCTGATGTTTCCGTGCAACATTGGAGTGGGGGGAGGGGCAGAACTGTCGGGTGGGAGCCCCTCTCGCTGACAGTGCTGTACCTGTGGGGTTGAGATCTTCAATCACTGCGGAGGTGATGGCGATTTGGTGGAATCTATTTAATAGACCAACAAGTTGTGCTGCCCCAAGACCATGGCCTCGGTGGCCTTGTGGGGAATCCAGCCCTGACCGGAAACCCAACCTAAGTGCGTTTCAGAAACATGGCAGAACTGAATATATTGCAATCCCCAACCTATATGGCGCCTGAGACGACTGCCTCATTATAGGGACAGCCTTGAATATTTCTTAGAACGGAGTTGGTAGAGAGATATCAGTATAGCACAGCCGACATCCTGTCCACAGAACAGGACATAACACCATTTGGCCTAAAGGGGCAGCTAAGAGCATAACAGGCTCTACAGGCGGCAATGTCAGGCATATCATTGTATGTATGGGTATCAGGAATATATATACATAGCCGTGTATTGTAGTAGAAGAGATCTCAGAGTCCTGGCATGGCAGGACACAGGCACTTATCTGAGCTGGAGGAAAAGACGAGATAAGAAGTTGATAATCACTGCAGATTATCACCGGGTAATCAGTAGCAGTACGATGAGAGATGAACCTGAAGAAGAGGGAAAGGTCACTGAATTCTGAGGCCAGTCTGGAGATTCTGCCCATTTCTTTTATGTTTAGGGTCGGCAAAACCTTGCTGTTCCATATACTAGAAGCAGCCGAACTGACCATCCCGACATATTGGAAATCAATCAATCGGCCTTTCCTGAGAGACTATTAAGATCAATAAATGGGCGGAGATGGAAAAGCTATTACACTTCACTAATGACACACTACCACAATTTGTATCTCCTGGGCCTGCTGGCTTCACTTGAATATGACCCCAACGTTCCCTATACCAAGATAATGCTTCCCGCCCGAACCCCCACATGGGTAACCTAGTCAGGGCCCTATGTAGAGGCCCACGCCTCCTGCCCTGGCTTTGCCAAGCTCACACCATCTGGAACACACCAAGAAACTGCCTCCTTTTCCTCCAACTACTAGTCCCCTACTTTTTTTTCTTTCGACATCTCCCCCCCCCCATATTCCTAACCCTAGTACCCATTTTCCTCTATAGCCTCAAAGATTTCCCCCACACCCTCCTAACTAATACACATCCTACCGTCTGTATTTTTCTTATGGGGCTGTATGCATCCAAACTTAGTTCCTGCAGTGCAAACAGAGACATCAGGGATACTGCTAACAGATTGACGTATCATATATACTAAATCCAGAGTCCAGCGAGTTACTAAATCCAGAGTCCAGCGCGTTACAAAGTCCCGAGTCCAGCGCGTTACGAAGTCCCGAGTCCAGCGCGTTACGAAGTCCCGAGTCCAGCGCGTTACGAAGTCCCGAGTCCAGCGCGTTACGAAGTCCCGGGTCCAGCGCGTTACGAAGTCCCGGGTCCAGCGCGTTACGAAGTCCCGGGTCCAGCGCGTTACGAAGTCCCGAGTCCAGCGCGTTACGAAGTCCTGAGTCCAAATCGTATATCGTTCTGCATTGCTGGGATTTGTAGTCCCCCCACAGCCAGTGCCATTCTGCATTAGAGTGTAAGCTCTGTACAGAGACTGATGTGACTGGCTGGTGTTCTCTGTACAGCACTGCGGTATATGTCAGAGCTATATACATGTATAATAATAGCGTGAGACTGTGGGGGGGGGCATTACAGTATAAGCTCCTCTGGTGCCAGGGGCGTTAGTGGCCGAAGACAAAATCCCCCCCACGATAAAATCTTGCACCAGGGCCCATTGTTCCGTAGGTCCGCCTCTTTATCATATGAACATTGGTAGGGGAGTCTTCCTGTCTATGACCAGCTCTGAACATTCTTTATCTTTTTTTTTTAAATATTCTTTTAGGACTCCTTCACAGCGCCATGCCAGACCTTCACGGTGCATCAGTTGTCATTTCCAACGGGCTACCAGCACCGGATGTAAAACCAGACCGGCACGGCAGCGGATCCTGACAACATTGTCATGAACCGTCCTGGCTGCAGCGCGGCTCTGCGCGGCCAGCATATAGCAGGCAACAGTCCGCTATATGCTGAGCTTTGGGTCACAGGTGGAAATGTCCTCCTGCGTCCCTGAAGAGAACTATGGAAAAAAATTAAAAAGGTTGGGCCATAGTTATCTTTTAAATATTAATAATATAATAAAAAACGCACAATTTGCATATTTTAGCATGCGTTACAGCAGCGCATTAGCGTGAAGCGATCCCAGAGCCAACATCTGGAGTCTAGGTCGGCATTACATTTACAGTCAGCCGTTTTCTCAATCACAATACGCTCCTAAAAAGAAAAAATTGCAGAAATATTTTTTTTATAATCTAAAAAAAATAAAAATAAATAAATTGCCGGATTCGCCAACGGCAGGAAATAAGTAAACGGCTGAGCGTAGATTGGTCGCGCTGAATCTATCGGCTGCGCTCCGTTCCCCGGATCCTAATTGCCAGGAGCTCTCGCCATCCCCTCCCCCCCTTATCTCTGGGAGCAGTGCCGTTCCTTATCTCCCAGACAAATGGCCTGCGCGCACAACTCAAACAGCGCGAGTATTTATCTCCCTGACATGCGTGTCCCTGTTTGTTTTCCGCAGCCTTGAGACATCGGCTCAATCTTCCAACATTATTTAAGACTTCGCCTGGCAGGCTCCTCGGGCGCTCTTCTGCGGCATTAATCAATTTGCGAGAGGCGTTTATCACGCGGCGTCGTAAATCCCGGCCTAATCGATGCCGATCTGGTGATGACAGTGACAGAAATCTTCCGGGAAAAAGAAATAAAACTTCGGGAAAGATGCACGGCCGGCGAGAGGCTTCGACTCTTAATCCTGCTGCGCCCGCGTCCATGGCGACAAACCATGGCTTTTCCCGCTATCAAAGGGAAGAATACAAAGCGAGTCGATAAGTATTGATCGTTCTTAATATTCCCGGGAATTCAGCCTCCCAGAATTCCAAGTGGTGCAGCTTGACGTCTGTGCTCGGAAGCAGCGCTCCAGGCAGATCGAACATTGATGGCAGCTCTGTGTTCAATAATACGTCAATAAATGTATTTAATGTACCTGACTTAGTAGCCTCATACAGCAGAGCTCAGACTGGGAGAGGAGCAGCACAAGGAGCAAGTGGTAGCAAAAAGCATGCTGATAGAAGGAGAGAGCAGGGAGATGAGGCTGCTTCATTGTTTAATGTCCAGTGACAGGCTGGGGGAGGGACAAGACCTGTAAGTGTTAAGCTGGCCATATACTGTCAGTTTTTGCTTGTTCAGGGCCGGGGCGTCCCGAGGCCGGGTGTCACCCGGAGCGGTTACCGGGTGACTCCCCGCCGTGACGTCATCGCGCATGCGTGGTCATCTTATTGATACCTGCCTGGCAGAGAGAGGAGGGGACAGTCGCCTGGCGGGATGAGGTATGCCGCTGAGTCCTCTCATGACCGAGTGCCGATTTTTCAGAGGGGGTGACACCATAATGACTATCAGTCATTTTGTTGTCACCCCTCCAATGGTGTCACCCAGGTAAGGGCCACACCCCCTTGTGACACCACTGGTTCAGGAGGGGGCTGAATGCAAAAAAACTCTAATTTCCTCACGTCACCAACACTCCGCCACCCCCACACTA
>NW_017306582.1:66872-67358 GCF_000935625.1 Nanorana parkeri
CCCCCCCCCCATTCCACCCCAAACACGTACACGTCTATCGTATTCTGACAGTGGCGTTTGTGCTGCTGTCAGAATACCGGACCAATCACTGAAGCTGATTGGCTGCAGTCACTGTTCAGCTATTTTTTCGGTCCAAACCAATGTATGGCCAGCTTTACTCAACTACAGCAGTCTAGGCTGTGCTGTGCAAATCTCAGGACAGGATGGTCAGTAATACAAATGCTATGGCAGGTTGGCAGAGCTCCTCCCCGTCTGTATTTGATCTGTTGATCTGTGACCTGGAGTTCTGCTTTGATATCATTATACTGGAAGAGATGGGGACCATGCTGGCCGGAAAAATAGAAACCCCGCTCCCCGCGGCAGAATTCAGCCCATATGGTCAACTGCTTATGTGGAATTCTATCAACAGAGGCACGGAACAGCAAACTTATTTTTTGCAGGAACGGATTACCAAGGTAGGTAGACGTGGCCCAACCAAGTATATAT
>NW_017306582.1:67514-78800 GCF_000935625.1 Nanorana parkeri
GAGTCGTGTGAAAAAGAAAGTACACCCTCCCTTAGTTCTATGGTGTTACATATTAGGACGACATATAAATCATCTGCTCCTTAGCAGGTCTTAAAATGAGGAAAATACCTAAACCTCCAATAAAACACGCGACATTGTACAACTTTACTGTTCATATACTTTTGAAATAGATTTTCAATTTTTTTTTAAATTTAACATTACCTGGTGATTCTTCCATAATGGTCCCTGATCAGGCACTTCCTGTGACAGGATGACAACGCTCTGCCCTCATCCTCATATCTTCTCCAGGGTTGTCACCCTTTCCCTATGGAGACTATTAGCAGTGGTGTTGAAAACATTGCACGGGCATGGTCCACTGTTGTCACCATCAAGAAATCTTCCCTGAGAAATGCTGTGCAGTCATCACTGGAGCGCATGTAGACAGGAAGTGGCTGCAAAGAGACTGCAGGAGATTTGCAACAGTGTAAACTTCCATCAGTCCCTTCCCTCCAGGAGCTTACAGTCTAAGGTCCCTGTCTCACATGCATACAGAAATACATACTAAGACAGGGCTGGGCAATCTCTGGCCCTTCAGCTGCAGTGAAACTGGAAATCCCATCATGCATCTGTCTCTGGGAAACATGCTTGTGGCAGTCAGAATCTTGCAATGCCTCATGGGACTTGTAGTTCCACAACAGCTAGAAAACTGGAGTTTTCCCACCCCTGTAATAGAGTGAATCTAGACAGGAGCCAATTAACCTTCCAGAATGTTTTTGTAGTGTGGGAGGAAACTGAAGTCCCCGGAGGAAACGCATGCAAGCGCAGAGAGAACATGCTAACTCCATGCTAATAGTGTCCCATCTGGGATTTGAATCATAGATCCAGCAGCAGCACAGTACTCTGAACAGGCTTCCTAAAGAAGAAAGCAAGGGGATGAGCCTGTTGGTGTGCTACTGCTCCTTCACTATCCAATCAGGAGCTTAGGGGCAGGTCCTTAACCAGGCTGTACTGCGTAACTGCAATGGAGTTCTGGAACCTGGCTGTGTTGTCTGGCAGTAATGGGCCCGTCTGATAGTATCGAGTACCAATATTTTTTTTCCGGTACTCGCCAATACCGGAAATGCCATTAAGGAAGCCAGGCGGTGTGTATTGACTCGCCACCTGGCTTCCTGATTAGCAGGGAAGCCGTCTCCATGCTCCCTCGTCACCTGGTGAAGAGGGAGCATGAAGCCGGCTTTCTGGCCAATCAGGAAGCCGGATGCCATGTAATTACGCATTGCCCGGCCAGCTTCTCGACCAATGCGTCATTACACGGCGCCTGGTTACCGGATTGTCCGGGAAGCCGACTCCATGCTCCCGCATCATCAGGTGACAAGGGAGCATGGAGCTGGCTTTCTGGTCATTTAGGAAGCCGGGGGGCGTGCAATGACTCGCTGCCCGGCTTCCTGATTGGCCGGAAAGCCATCTCCATGCTCCCTTGTCACAAGTGAGGAGGGAGCATGGAGTCGGCTTCCCGGCCAATCAGGAAGCCGGGCAGCGTGTAATGACTTTCTGATACTGGAAGTTTCAGGCTAGGCATCGGAGCATTTGGACGAGTACTCGCCCAAATACTTGGTATCGGTATCGGTGCATCCCAAGTTATTATCACAAGACGCAGTTCAGAACCAGCCTAATAAATCACATGGGATGCTCACCATCAATTGCTTTTATTGTGCCATCCAAAACACCCCACCTTGGTCTTCTGCACTCCACACACAGCCCAACGGTAGACCAGTACCGATGCTGGAAGGGAGTCAATGGGCTCCCTAACAGCTCCGGGCCAAGTTGAACTTCTAGATAGGTTGACATAAATCACATAGTGATAAAATACTCCGGGAAACAAAAACAGCCAAAGAGTAATTAAAAACTCATTCCGCCGTCGACTCTGGAGAACGCGGCCTTCTTCAGTAGCGACGCATTCCCCAAAGATCTCGTTGGTAAGCAGCAGCCGTCATTTCCACCCCGATCTGTGTAACGGTTCACACTCCGCCAGTCTTTTATGGCTGTTCTGCTCCACTTAGGAGATTGATTGGATGCCCGGGAACACAACTCATGCATTAATGAAGTATGCGCAGAACGCCGCTATCATTTATTCCTAATAAAGACCCATCCGGAGCGCTCGTGGTGGGTCGCGCCATGTTCGTCGAGAGCGGGAGACGAGAAAGGATCAGTCAATAGGCAATGAAGTGTCGCTGTCTTCGGGAGGCTGTACTATAAGGAGAGGATTCCTGCAAGGGGTCACCTCCAAGAAGTGGCTGACGGGTGCCTCTGGCTCGGTACGTCCTGGATGCCGGACGCTGCTGCCTGTTTCCTTCTCGCCTCGGGAGCCGTCAGCGGCATGGCCCTGTGGGGCGCTAATTGCCACGTGCGCTGTCACGTCTTCTACAAGAACAGGTGCGCGGGTGGGGGAAGGTTGGCTGGTTGTTATCTCCGCAGCCTGTAGGAGAGCCGTCTCGGGCGAGTCTTTGGTTTCCGATTCCTCGCTGCTGCTGCCGCCGTCGTCGCTCTCGTCGGATGAAGTGTATTCAGATGAGGAGCTGCTGGAAGTTTCAGAGGTAATGAGGGCTGCGGGCTGCCTGGGAACGCTGCCGGCCGTCTCCAGCAATTTCTCTTCCTCTTGTACCAGACTGGCAGCTTCCTCCAACTCTTCCAACTCCAAGCCCAGGTCTGCTTTGGAGAGGCCGGCGGCCTGCAGAGAGTCTGCCAGAGCCGCCACTTTCTTGGACCTGATCGGGGAAAGGAAGGAAAAAGAAAACAGTTAGTGCCACAGGGCAGGCAGATATAAAACAGCCACATTGTATACCGTGATATATTATAAAAACACAAAACCCTTCTTATTTTCTGATGTCTCTTTATATTACCCACTTGTTGCTACCAGCACAATGATGATTCATCCCTACACTGCACAGTACACAGGGAGCTGGCTGACAGGATGGGAGAGCAGAGTGCCGAGATCATCACTATGCAATTACAGTCTGGGAGGAAGGGAGGAGGGGAGTGTCTTGTCTTGCTGCGACTTTGTGATTGAGGAGACACACGCCTTATTAGCAAACACAATAGTGTCTCCATAGGATCCTGCAAGGGAAAGGAGCCACGCTAAAACAGGATATCAGTACCAAAGCTCAGGGGACCCTTTTCCCCTTTCCTTCCTTCTCCAAGCAAGGAGAAAGACTTCTGCTGGATACAGCACTGTCACTAGGGATCTTATACTGGACAAGAAGTTCTGGGAAGCTGAGCTGAGAGAGTTGGAGCTGTTCAGAAACATGATGAGTGTAAGTGCTTGGGCAAAAATGTAAAACGCTTTGCTGGCCGATAATTTTTAGTCTGGATTCATTATTGAAAAAAGTTTGCGAGTTTATTACTATTTTATAGGATATGTAAAGCCCACGAGGAATTCCTGTGATGTGCTCCACTCTGGTCTGGTCATTCTACAAGAAACTACCTGTGCTACACTCCTATCAGGATTGTTCTCAGCTTCCTCTATCTATGAGGAGGAAGAGGAAAAGAAAAGAAGGAGGGAGAAGGAAGAAAATGGAGGGAGAAAAAGAAAGAAAGAAGAGGAAGGAAGCAGGAGGAAGGAAGAAGGAAGGAAGAAGAAGACGGAAGGAGGAAGAAAGTAGAAGCAGAAGAAGGGGAAGGAAAAGGAGAAAGAGGAAGGAAGAAGAGGAAGGAGGAGCAAGGAAGCAGAAGGAAGGAGGAATAAGGAAGGAAGAAGAAGGAGGAAGAAAGTAGAAGCAGAAGGAAGAGGAAGGAAAAGGAAGAAAGAGGAGGAATTTCGAAGAGGAAAAGGAAAAAAGGAGGAGGAATTTCGAAGAGGAAAAGGAAAAAGGAGGAGGAAGAGGATGAAGAAGATGGAGGAGGAAAAAGGAGAAAGAGGAAGGAGGGCGAAGAGGAAAGAATGAGATGGAGGGGGAAGGATTAGGAGGAGGAAGAAGGAGTAGGAGCAGGAAGGATGGAGGAGGTATTTGTAGTACAAATCAGAACAGCCTAGGGTGAAAATGCTGCTTCTCCATAGACACAGAACAGTGAGTGAGTGTTGTCACCCCAGGACAGGAAGTGGGTTATTGGCAGGATCACCAGGTGGAAATAAAGGGGAGAAGCCTGAAGAAAACTAAGGCAGACACCACATCTAAGAGGCAATATATTCCATTTTTGTTCTGGAGTTGAGATTCGGATGTTATCAGTGTGTACGATCACAGAGTACTGGACAGGGACACTGCTGAGACATCTGTGTACAATCTGCTACACGACATGGCGGCACCAACTAGAGGATCGCACTGTTCCCAGACAATTGTTTGCTCCTAAAATACAGGCTGTTTATCGTACAAATTGTAACAATGTGACGGCAGATTCCATCTTGTTGTGCAAACAAATCTTCATCGGATGGTGATAAGAAACTGTCCTACCAGCCCAGCCTTAGACTACAGGTTGGATGTTATGCCATTTCATCTGTTCATTCTGTCCTAGGCTATAACAAAGAAGAGAGAGAGAGAGAGAGAGAGAGAGAAGAGCGAGGGGGGAGAGAGGGGAGAAGAAGAGCAAGGGGGGAAAGAGAGGGGAGAAGAAGAGCGAGGGGGGAAAGAGAGGGGAGAAGAAGAGCGAGGGGGGAAAGAGAGGGGAGAAGAAGAGCGAGGGGGGAAAGAGAGGGGAGAAGAAGAGCGAGGGGGGAAAGAGAGGGGAGAAGAAGAGCGAGGGGGGAAAGAGAGGGGAGAAGAAGAGCGAGGGGGGAAAGAGAGGGGAGAAGAAGAGCGAGGGGGGAAAGAGAGGGGAGAAGAAGAGCGAGGGGGGAAAGAGAGGGGAGAAGAAGAGCGAGGGGGGAAAGAGAGGGGAGAAGAAGAGCGAGGGGGGAAAGAGAGGGGAGAAGAAGAGCGAGGGGGGAAAGAGAGGGGAGAAGAAGAGCGAGGGGGGAAAGAGAGGGGAGAAGAAGAGCGAGGGGGGAAAGAGAGGGGAGAAGAAGAGCGAGGGGGGAAAGAGAGGGGAGAAGAAGAGCGAGGGGGGAAAGAGAGGGGAGAAGAAGAGCGAGGGGGGAAAGAGAGGGGAGAAGAAGAGCGAGGGGGGAAAGAGAGGGGAGAAGAAGAGCGAGGGGGGAAAGAGAGGGGAGAAGAAGAGCGAGGGGGGAAAGAGAGGGGAGAAGAAGAGCGAGGGGGGAAAGAGAGGGGAGAAGAAGAGCGAGGGGGGAAAGAGAGGGGAGAAGAAGAGCGAGGGGGGAAAGAGAGGGGAGAAGAAGAGCGAGGGGGGAAAGAGAGGGGAGAAGAAGAGCGAGGGGGGAAAGAGAGGGGAGAAGAAGAGCGAGGGGGGAAAGAGAGGGGAGAAGAAGAGCGAGGGGGGAAAGAGAGGGGAGAAGAAGAGCGAGGGGGGAAAGAGAGGGGAGAAGAAGAGCGAGGGGGGAAAGAGAGGGGAGAAGAAGAGCGAGGGGGGAAAGAGAGGGGAGAAGAAGAGCGAGGGGGGAAAGAGAGGGGAGAAGAAGAGCGAGGGGGGAAAGAGAGGGGAGAAGAAGAGCGAGGGGGGAAAGAGAGGGGAGAAGAAGAGCGAGGGGGGAAAGAGAGGGGAGAAGAAGAGCGAGGGGGGAAAGAGAGGGGAGAAGAAGAGCGAGGGGGGAAAGAGAGGGGAGAAGAAGAGCGAGGGGGGAAAGAGAGGGGAGAAGAAGAGCGAGGGGGGAAAGAGAGGGGAGAAGAAGAGCGAGGGGGGAAAGAGAGGGGAGAAGAAGAGCGAGGGGGGAAAGAGAGGGGAGAAGAAGAGCGAGGGGGGAAAGAGAGGGGAGAAGAAGAGCGAGGGGGGAAAGAGAGGGGAGAAGAAGAGCGAGGGGGGAAAGAGAGGGGAGAAGAAGAGCGAGGGGGGAAAGAGAGGGGAGAAGAAGAGCGAGGGGGGAAAGAGAGGGGAGAAGAAGAGCGAGGGGGGAAAGAGAGGGGAGAAGAAGAGCGAGGGGGGAAAGAGAGGGGAGAAGAAGAGCGAGGGGGGAAAGAGAGGGGAGAAGAAGAGCGAGGGGGGAAAGAGAGGGGAGAAGAAGAGCGAGGGGGGAAAGAGAGGGGAGAAGAAGAGCGAGGGGGGAAAGAGAGGGGAGAAGAAGAGCGAGGGGGGAAAGAGAGGGGAGAAGAAGAGCGAGGGGGGAAAGAGAGGGGAGAAGAAGAGCGAGGGGGGAAAGAGAGGGGAGAAGAAGAGCGAGGGGGGAAAGAGAGGGGAGAAGAAGAGCGAGGGGGGAAAGAGAGGGGAGAAGAAGAGCGAGGGGGGAAAGAGAGGGGAGAAGAAGAGCGAGGGGGGAAAGAGAGGGGAGAAGAAGAGCGAGGGGGGAAAGAGAGGGGAGAAGAAGAGCGAGGGGGGAAAGAGAGGGGAGAAGAAGAGCGAGGGGGGAAAGAGAGGGGAGAAGAAGAGCGAGGGGGGAAAGAGAGGGGAGAAGAAGAGCGAGGGGGGAAAGAGAGGGGAGAAGAAGAGCGAGGGGGGAAAGAGAGGGGAGAAGAAGAGCGAGGGGGGAAAGAGAGGGGAGAAGAAGAGCGAGGGGGGAAAGAGAGGGGAGAAGAAGAGCGAGGGGGGAAAGAGAGGGGAGAAGAAGAGCGAGGGGGGAAAGAGAGGGGAGAAGAAGAGCGAGGGGGGAAAGAGAGGGGAGAAGAAGAGCGAGGGGGGAAAGAGAGGGGAGAAGAAGAGCGAGGGGGGAAAGAGAGGGGAGAAGAAGAGCGAGGGGGGAAAGAGAGGGGAGAAGAAGAGCGAGGGGGGAAAGAGAGGGGAGAAGAAGAGCGAGGGGGGAAAGAGAGGGGAGAAGAAGAGCGAGGGGGGAAAGAGAGGGGAGAAGAAGAGCGAGGGGGGAAAGAGAGGGGAGAAGAAGAGCGAGGGGGGAAAGAGAGGGGAGAAGAAGAGCGAGGGGGGAAAGAGAGGGGAGAAGAAGAGCGAGGGGGGAAAGAGAGGGGAGAAGAAGAGCGAGGGGGGAAAGAGAGGGGAGAAGAAGAGCGAGGGGGGAAAGAGAGGGGAGAAGAAGAGCGAGGGGGGAAAGAGAGGGGAGAAGAAGAGCGAGGGGGGAAAGAGAGGGGAGAAGAAGAGCGAGGGGGGAAAGAGAGGGGAGAAGAAGAGCGAGGGGGGAAAGAGAGGGGAGAAGAAGAGCGAGGGGGGAAAGAGAGGGGAGAAGAAGAGCGAGGGGGGAAAGAGAGGGGAGAAGAAGAGCGAGGGGGGAAAGAGAGGGGAGAAGAAGAGCGAGGGGGGAAAGAGAGGGGAGAAGAAGAGCGAGGGGGGAAAGAGAGGGGAGAAGAAGAGCGAGGGGGGAAAGAGAGGGGAGAAGAAGAGCGAGGGGGGAAAGAGAGGGGAGAAGAAGAGCGAGGGGGGAAAGAGAGGGGAGAAGAAGAGCGAGGGGGGAAAGAGAGGGGAGAAGAAGAGCGAGGGGGGAAAGAGAGGGGAGAAGAAGAGCGAGGGGGGAAAGAGAGGGGAGAAGAAGAGCGAGGGGGGAAAGAGAGGGGAGAAGAAGAGCGAGGGGGGAAAGAGAGGGGAGAAGAAGAGCGAGGGGGGAAAGAGAGGGGAGAAGAAGAGCGAGGGGGGAAAGAGAGGGGAGAAGAAGAGCGAGGGGGGAAAGAGAGGGGAGAAGAAGAGCGAGGGGGGAAAGAGAGGGGAGAAGAAGAGCGAGGGGGGAAAGAGAGGGGAGAAGAAGAGCGAGGGGGGAAAGAGAGGGGAGAAGAAGAGCGAGGGGGGAAAGAGAGGGGAGAAGAAGAGCGAGGGGGGAAAGAGAGGGGAGAAGAAGAGCGAGGGGGGAAAGAGAGGGGAGAAGAAGAGCGAGGGGGGAAAGAGAGGGGAGAAGAAGAGCGAGGGGGGAAAGAGAGGGGAGAAGAAGAGCGAGGGGGGAAAGAGAGGGGAGAAGAAGAGCGAGGGGGGAAAGAGAGGGGAGAAGAAGAGCGAGGGGGGAAAGAGAGGGGAGAAGAAGAGCGAGGGGGGAAAGAGAGGGGAGAAGAAGAGCGAGGGGGGAAAGAGAGGGGAGAAGAAGAGCGAGGGGGGAAAGAGAGGGGAGAAGAAGAGCGAGGGGGGAAAGAGAGGGGAGAAGAAGAGCGAGGGGGGAAAGAGAGGGGAGAAGAAGAGCGAGGGGGGAAAGAGAGGGGAGAAGAAGAGCGAGGGGGGAAAGAGAGGGGAGAAGAAGAGCGAGGGGGGAAAGAGAGGGGAGAAGAAGAGCGAGGGGGGAAAGAGAGGGGAGAAGAAGAGCGAGGGGGGAAAGAGAGGGGAGAAGAAGAGCGAGGGGGGAAAGAGAGGGGAGAAGAAGAGCGAGGGGGGAAAGAGAGGGGAGAAGAAGAGCGAGGGGGGAAAGAGAGGGGAGAAGAAGAGCGAGGGGGGAAAGAGAGGGGAGAAGAAGAGCGAGGGGGGAAAGAGAGGGGAGAAGAAGAGCGAGGGGGGAAAGAGAGGGGAGAAGAAGAGCGAGGGGGGAGAAGAGCGAGGGGGGAGAGAGGGGAGAAGAGCGAGGGGAGAAGAGAGAGGGGAGAAGAGCGAGGGGAGAAGAGAGAGAGCGAGCGAGGGGAGAGAGAGAGCGAGCGAGGGGAGAGAGAGAGCGAGCGAGCGGAGAGAGAGAGAGCAAGGGGAGAGAGAGAGAGCAAGGGGAGAGAGAGAGAGAGAGCGAGGGGAGAGAGAGAGCGAGGGGAGAGAGAGCGAGGGGAGAGAGAGCGAGGGGAGAGAGAGCGAGGGGAGAGAGAGCGAGGGGAGAGAGAGCGAGGGGAGAGAGAGCGAGGGGAGAGAGAGCGAGGGGAGAGAGAGCGAGGGGAGAGAGAGCGAGGGGAGAGAGAGCGAGGGGAGAGAGAGCGAGGGGAGAGAGAGCGAGGGGAGAGAGAGCGAGGGGAGAGAGAGAGCGAGGGGAGAGAGAGGGAGAGAGAGGGGAGAAGAGCGAGGGGGGAGAAGAGCGAGGGGAGAAGAGCGAGGGGAGAAGAGCGAGGGAGAGAGAGGGGAGAAGAGCAAAGGAGAGAGAGGGGAGAAGAAGAGGGAGAGAGAGGAGAGAAGAGCGAAGGGGAGAGAGGAGAGAAGAGCGAAGGGGAGAGAGGAGAGAAGAGCGAAGGGGAGAGAGGAGAGAAGAGCGAAGGAGGGAGAGGAGAGAAGAGCGAAGGAGAGAGAAGAGCGAAGGAGAGAGAGGGGAGAGAAGAGCGAAGGAGAGAGAGAGGAGAGAAGAGCAAAGGAGAGAGAGGGGAGAGAAGAGGGAGAGAGAGAAGAAGAGCGAGGGAGAGAGAGGGGGGGGAGAAGAGCGAGGGGAGGAGAGCAAGAGAGAGAGAGAGAGAGGGGAGAAGCGTGAAGGAGAGAGAGGAGAAGAGGGAGAGACAGAGAAGGAGAGAGAGGGGAGAAGCGTGAAGGAGAGAGAGGAGAAGAGGGAGAGACAGAGAAGGAGAGAGAGGGGAGAAGCGTGAAGGAGAGAGAGGAGAAGAGGGAGAGACAGAGAAGGAGAGAGAGGGGAGAAGCGTGAAGGAGAGAGAGGAGAAGAGGGAGAGACAGAGAAGGAGAGAGAGGGGAGAAGCGTGAAGGAGAGAGAGGAGAAGAGGGAGAGACAGAGAAGGAGAGAGAGGGGAGAAGCGTGAAGGAGAGAGAGGAGAAGAGGGAGAGACAGAGAAGGAGAGAGAGGGGAGAAGAGGGAGAGAAGGAGAGAGAGAGAGAGAGAGAGAGAGAGAGAGAGAGAGAGAGAGAGAGAGAGAGAGAGGGGGGAGAAGAGCGAGAGAGGGGAGGAGAGAGAAGCAGAGAGAGGGGAGAAGAGGGAGAGAGAAAGAAGGAGGGAGGGAGAGAGAGAGGGAAGCAGAGGGAGAGAGAGAGAAGCAGAGAGGGGAGAAGAGGGAGAGAGAGAGAAGGAGAGAGAGGGGAGAAGAGGGAGAGAGAGAGAAGGAGAAGACTTTATATTGGAAGCGTCATGTTCTTCCCGAGATGAACACGAGGATCTGTTTGCAGTTAGAAGCAGCTGGATAGATCACAAGTGGCCCTTTCCAGGGGGAGAATAACAAAGTTTAATCCCGGTTTCCTCTCATTCCATTCCTGTGACATTACCGGACTGGAAATAGAAGAAAGAGCAGCAACGAGCGGAGAGATTAAGCAGCTCCAGCCATGACCTAAAATGAACATGTGAACAAGGCTTGGGGCTGCTCTATAGCACCGGAGGAACTACAAGTCCCAGGGGGCAAAAATAAAAAAAACATTTGGCTGCTACAATAATAAACGCTTGGCCCGTCTTCTCCCGGCAGAGCTGCCGTTTGGTTGGTCAAAGGTTACAACAATATCCAGCCATCTGCTTAATGAAGTGGCGCTGTGACGTATTCTCACCGGACCGGCTACATATTTTAGTGACAGAAGTGTTTGAACTCTGAGAAAACTGGATATTATTTGCAAAGATTGTCAGCGCATCAGAAGATCTTCCTAACCGGCCCGGCGCTCTGCATTGGTCACTCACATTGCTGGTAGGGCTCATCCAGATGGGCCGCCACTGGGAGAACCTGGGATTCTTGCTGGAGAAGGGACTAGCCCCGTGCACACGTTGTAGAACAGCCGCTGCGTCAACAGATTTGTACCCCACACAAGTCAATGGCCGACATGCAGTCACTGGTCACATGTGGCCACTCCTTTCATCAGTGTCATGTGATTGAGGCCCCTGACAGGTCCTGGGCGCAGACAGTTTGCATCCAGGGCCGGCATTTCTGTAAGCATACAACCTGGCCAACTGGCCGCAGCTAATCTCTCAGTTCAACTGGCCGCAGCTAATCTCCCAGTTCATACAAGGCCACTCACTGGCTGCACTGCTTGTGAAAACTCTGGATGCCAACTCTAAGAGTTTAAAGTAAACCTTTTAGGAACTTTACAGGTCTCCATAATAAACAGACACCAAGAGTATCATTTTCCAAAAAAGCTCCAACTTTAAGCAGTCCCAGAGCTCACACTGAGATGGTGTCACCAGTCTGCTGCACACAGGAGGAAGCATTTCCTCAGTCTCTTATCCCCCCAGGGATCAGATGGCAACATTGTGGCAAGGGCTTTGTGAACACAGTCAAGAACTGCAAAGGAAACAGAATTGTGTCACCACGGTATCTCAGTCCCCCGCGTCAGATGGTTGTTTTACCATCAAATCTGAAAGATTAGCCAATTGCCTAGATTAGGCAACCTCAGCTGTGCTGAAACTACTACAAACTCCATCATCCCTCTGCCTCTGGGGGTCATACCCGTGGGCTGTCAGAGTCTTGCAATGCCTTGTGGGACGTGTTGTAGTTCCACAACCACGGGAGTGCAGAGGTTGCCTATCCCAGGTCTGAGGCTTGATGCCCACCTTATTACAAACCGGTCCCCTAACCC
>NW_017306582.1:78852-110064 GCF_000935625.1 Nanorana parkeri
ACCCCCCCCAGTCATATCTTTGGGGGAACCGCCGTTCCTTCCTCCAACCCCCGCAGCCGGGGTATGTTCCGTACACGGCCTTGCAGCCCAATACCGTGTATATGGAATAACGCTTGCAAATGGCGAGCGCTCATTGGTCAGCGCTGTCACCTGACTAATGACAAGCGCTTCTTGCCAGATGTTACCTCCGCTCGGAGTTCTTCCTCAAGTCTCTCCCGCGTGCAAGTGAAGAGCATTTCTCTGAGCCGCCGTTCAGAAACACATCCAGCAGCAGCAGCCGCGGCGCTTATAAATCTTCCAGAAAGGCCGAGTTTCATTTCCGCCGCGCGGCCCCCGCTAACCTTGGAGGCACGCCGCGCTGACATCAGAGCAATCAGCCCATAATGTAATACACAAGTCCCCGGAGGGAAAGCGGAGGTGCACATTCTCTCGGCTGAATGGCTTTTAAGAGCTTCATATTCCCTCTCCCGGGAGGATAATCATTTAACATGTCACAAAACTTCGCTGTCTATCCTCTAATAGGATTTTATTTCTCGCTGCAATCTCCCCCCACCGCTTTAGTAGGCGGACGCGGCGTGCGTCGATGCCACACGCGCCCCGGCTCCGCTGTGCCCGATTCTGTAGAGGTCAACGCGGGTCCATGGCCAGGGAAGGCCATCATGGGCCTATTATGCCAATACATCAGTGTGGGCATTAAAGTGAATCGCAAAACCCAAAACATTCATTTTCTTTTATCCTTTATTTTCACCTGGTTGATTCTGCCAACAACATATTTCCTGTTCCAGGGTGACAACCCTCAATCACTGTACTGTTATGGGACAACAGAAACAAGGATGGGACTACTGGGAGCTGCCCCTGTCCCCTTGTACATAGATGTGAGGGTTACTGTAGTCCTCTGAAAAATGTAATTGCCAAGAGTGTAGCACAGGAAGTCATCAGCTGTCCAGATTTCTGGCAGGATCAACGTGTTACTTTTGCCCTCAAAAGGGAGCAAATAAGAGAAGTCCATTTGTTGGGGGTTTTTTTTGTACGCTTTAACCCTTTTTTGACCACACCAAGTTTAATGTAAGACAGACCTCTGCGCACGTACTTATCCTCCATTTGCTCCCCCCCACTCTTGCTCAGCTGCTGGGAGTAAAAGCAGAGCCACCTGTGAGCTACGATGTGTCAGAGTCGCAGCTCACACAGTGCTGATTGGCCCAGCAATGTCATGTGACCTTCCATACCCCAAAGTAGAGGGTATTTCCTTTGGCTCCCAGCGTTGAATAGAGCGCTGAGGGAGTAAAGGAAAGGTAAGTACTGTATATGTTGGGGGGTGGGGGGGGGCGGTGGTGTGCACTGCCTCTGCAGTTTTATACAGCGCACAACAATGCATTCCAACAACGCATGGCAGCTGTTCATAAAGTTGAGTCAAGTGTTTGTTTACTTTAAAAAAAACTTTATTGAAAGTTAACACCGCAATCCTTTGTTACAATGCATCGCAGCCTGGACGCATAGTGCACACCAGCGCATGCACACGCCATGTGAACCATAATGCCCGCCCCTTGGTTAGAACAGGCCCCAACACTTTCATGGTCATTGACTCTTTGCAGATCAGCAAAAGAACGCGAATTCCCCATCTGCATACTTATTACGGGTCGCCGACCCAAAGTATTGAACCCACAGGATCAGCATGACCATTAGGCGTGTTTAAGTCCTCAGCAACAGCTGCCGCCATTTTTATCTCGAGACAGGTGTCCCCTTTAAGGAGGCTTCATCGCTTGCCCAGACTACGTATACCAAGCTTACACACCGCCAGGCCGATGCCCAATTAAGGCCAATCATCGGCGGTCCTCCAATTATGAGCCACGCTCTTAAAGATCGTGTCGTTTCTGAACTGCATGAGGACGATAATGAGTGCTTGAGGCAGTGGCAGGAGTACGTTATCACAAAGGGAGGTTATCCAGCGCTCCTCTGATGTCAAGGTTTCAAAGAATAGCGCGTGCGTCGTGCGAGGACTGCCGCGAGTCCCGGGCCCGTACCATGGAGGAGGATATCGGTCTGTCTATGGCCTGTCTGTCTATGGCTTGTCTGTATACACATCTTCTGTCGCCTCGTGTGGATACCGTCACCATTCCACAACAAAAACTCAGCTTCACGGCGGCGCGGCTCGCGAGGGATCGCTGGCAATTATCATGTGCAGTTCGCAGCTGCCGTCTGGAGATCCGACTTGGATATAAAGAGGTGAGGCGAGGACAGCCAGCGCCACAGATGTAACCAATTTAGCATTCTCAATGGTACCTTTTAGTGAGGCCGGAAAAAACACATTTAAGGATTAACCTGCTGTTAGAGGAAACCGAGGCCTAAGCGCTACATCACTGCTCGGGGAGAAGATTCCAGCAGTTGCTAGGAGCAATTCTAATGGATGACAGTAACAATTCCAAGGGATGATATGAGCAATTCCAGCAGATGATAGGAGCAATTCCAACCCATGATTGGAACAATTCTAACAGATGATAGGGGCAATTCTATTAGTTGCTAGGAACAATTCCAGTGGGTGATAGGAGTAATTCTAAAGGATGATGGGAGCAATTCCAGTGGTTGCTAGGAGCAATCCCAACAGATGATGGGAGCATTTCCAGTGGTTGCTAGGAGCAATCCCAAAAGATGATGGGAACAATTCCAGTGGTTGCTAGGAGCAATTCCAACAGATGATAGGAGCAACTCCAGTGGTTAAAAGACTCAACTCTTCTGGTTTGCTAGGGACCATGCCATTTTCTTTCTTTAGCCCTGTGCTGAGCTGAAGAGGACTTACCTACCTGAACACAACTGAAGAGGGTTGCTGATTGGCTGCTATTAGAAAACCATCTCCCCTATTGTCTAGATACAAGAGTCATGTGACTTCTTCCTTCAATCCTGGTGAATATGAGTATTTCTTCCAGATCTGTGCAGTAATCCAGTGTGAGACTTGGAGCATCTGTAATAAAGACCGGTCACTGCTGCTTTCTCTCCTTGTGTAAGGTGACTGGCCTTGTCACCTCCCCCCTTCTGTATTATTCTACAGGCAGCGTGTAGTGGGTGGGGCATGCTGTGCCCCTCCCACAGCTCTGTTCCCTGCACAGGCTCTGTGCAGAACAGTGATGATGTCACTGCTTCTCTTACAAGGTAATATCTCAGCATCCGGTGCACACAAAGTGGATTTATATCCTTTGAGGCTATAAAGCAAAATATTTAACTGAGTTTCTGCTCCCGGTTCAGCTTTAAGCCAAGGACACCGTCCATGAATAATGGCCGCATAGGACTGTAACCCTCTCTTCATTTCCTAAAACTTGACTCCGAGTCAGCAATTGCTATTCATTTCCCGAAATCCGCCAGAAATCCAAATTTAGCAAACTATTCATGCCTGTTGTCTACGTGCCGTACCGCGTCACCCCGTACTCAACACTATTTTAGGAATGGAAGTTCCCTCTGATAGCTAAATGAGAAAAAAAAAACCTACTTGCAGTCATTAAGCAAAATGTCACCGATGCGTCACCAAAGTGGATCTTTCAGTAGTAGGTCTGTATGAATTAAAGCAGAACTCCGGGCAAGTCCCCATACTGCAAGGATTAAATGCTCGTTTTTGTCCAGGTGCTGAAAAAAGAATAAGCTCAGCATTACCAGCCCTATTCAAAGCTCCAAGGCGGGTGTGACGGGTCGGTGGCTCCGAAAAACTTTTTCGTACTTTAGAATCTTTATATCAAGCTTTCTGTTTGTGAGAAGTAATAAGCAGGATGTTCCAGCATTCCTAGCAGATGAGTTTCAGTACAGCCAGCAGGAGCGTCCAAGGATCAGTAGCAGATATCTTCAGGTATTGCTAGCTGGTGCATTCAAAGTATCCCCAGCAGGTGCATTTCATGATACCCAGCCAGCTTGTTGCACGATTGCCAGCAGGTGGGTCCCAGGATCACCAGCAGGCAGGTTCCGCCATCTCCAGCAGGTGTGTCCCAGGATCACCAGCAGGCAGGTTCCGCCATCTCCAGGAGGTGTGTCCCAGGATCACCAGCAGGCAGGTTCCGCGATCTCCAGGAGGTGTGTCGCGGGATCACCAGCAGGCAGGTTCCGCCATCTCCAGCATGTGTGTCCCGGGATCACCAGCAGGCAGGTTCCGCCATCTCCAGGAGGTGTGTCGCGGGATCACCAGCAGGCAGGCTCCGCCTTCTCCAGCAGGTGTGTCCCGGGATCACCAGCAGGCAGGCTCCGCCTTCTCCAGCAGGTGTGTCCCGGGATCACCAGCAGGCAGGCTCCGCCTTCTCCAGCAGGTGTGTCCCGGGATCACCAGCAGGCAGGCTCCGCCTTCTCCAGCAGGTGTGTCCCGGGATCACCAGCAGGCAGGCTCCGCCTTCTCCAGCAGGTGTGTCCCGGGATCACCAGCAGGCAGGCTCCGCCTTCTCCAGCAGGTGTGTCCCGGGATCACCAGCAGGCAGGCTCCGCCTTCTCCAGCAGGTGTGTCCCGGGATCACCAGCAGGCAGGCTCCGCCTTCTCCAGCAGGTGTGTCCCGGGATCACCAGCAGGCAGGCTCCGCCTTCTCCAGCAGGTGTGTCCCGGGATCACCAGCAGGCAGGCTCCGCCTTCTCCAGCAGGTGTGTCCCGGGATCACCAGCAGGCAGGCTCCGCCTTCTCCAGCAGGTGTGTCCCGGGATCACCAGCAGGCAGGCTCCGCCTTCTCCAGCAGGTGTGTCCCGGGATCACCAGCAGGCAGGCTCCGCCTTCTCCAGCAGGTGTGTCCCGGGATCACCAGCAGGCAGGCTCCGCCTTCTCCAGCAGGTGTGTCCCGGGATCACCAGCAGGCAGGCTCCGCCTTCTCCAGCAGGTGTGTCCCGGGATCACCAGCAGGCAGGCTCCGCCTTCTCCAGCAGGTGTGTCCCGGGATCACCAGCAGGCAGGCTCCGCCTTCTCCAGCAGGTGTGTCCCGGGATCACCAGCAGGCAGGCTCCGCCTTCTCCAGCAGGTGTGTCCCGGGATCACCAGCAGGCAGGCTCCGCCTTCTCCAGCAGGTGTGTCCCGGGATCACCAGCAGGCAGGTTCCGCCATCTCCAGTAGGTGTGTCCCGGGATCGCCAACGAGTGTGTCCCGGGATCGCCAACTAGTGTGTCCCAGCTAACCAGATGGTACATACAAGGATCGCCAGCAAGTGTGTTCCATGATCGCCAGCAGTTTTTTCCAAGGATGAGCAGATATTACATTCAAGGATCGACAGCAGTGTGTTCAAGGATCACCAGCTAATACGTGCGTCCTAGCATTGCTGTCAAATGGGCCCCAGGATCGCCATTAGGTGCACCCAAGGATTGCCAACAGCCAAATTCAACAATCACCATCAGTTGTGTCCCAAGATAACCAGCAGGTGGGTTCCATGATCACCAGCAGGTGTGTCCCAGGATCCCCAGATGGTACATACAAGGATCACCATCAAGTGTGTTCCACGATCGGCAGCAGTTTTGTCCGAGGATGACCAGATATTACATTCAAGGATTGCCAGCTGTGTGTTTAAAGTTCTCCAACTGGTGCGTTCAAGGATCAGCAGCAGATGCATTCCAGGCTCACCATCATATGCGTCCTAGCATTGCTGTCAAATGGGCCTCAGGATCACCATTAGGTGCACCCCAGGATTGCCAACAGCTAAATTCAACGATCACCATCAGGTGTGTCCCAGGATCCCCAGATGGTACCTACAAGGATCACTGGCAAGTGTGCTTCACGATCACCAGCAGGTTTGTCCCAGGATGACCAGATAGTACATTCAAGGATCGCAAGGATCGCCAGCAGTGTGTTCAAAGATCTCCAGTTGGTACATTCAAGGAGTGCCAACAGGTGCATTCCAGGCTCACAATCATATCCATTCCAGCATCCCTGTCAAATGTGTCCCAAAATTACCATCAGGTGCATTCAAATATCATCAGCTCCTATGTTCCAGGATCACCATCAGGTGTGTCCCAGGATCTCCAGATTACAGACAAAGGGAATATGGAGATTTGGTGCCGTTCAGCAATGCCTGGGTAGAAAATGAACCTACTCAGATCCCAGCCTGTGCTCCTTGTATTAATCTCAAGGTTCAATTTTCGATTTCCACTGGGGTGCACCTTTAATATAAATGACTCCTGGTATCTACATATAACAGAGTTTAGAAATACGCTAAGCATGCTTTTCATTGAACTAATAGGTATTTTTACGTCTGCCTGAAGTTTCTCTTTAAATGAATCCTTCAAGGAACGTTCCCTCTCCCAGCCCTGACATAGATGATCAGAAAGCTGAGCACTCGAAGCGAGTAATGTATATTCATCTAAGCAGCCACCCACCGAGATCAGATGTAAGCCCGGATTCCGCGGGACCTCAGAGAAGTGCTCACATACATTAAACATTCAGCGTGTCAGGCGAACACATTGTAACAGAAGTCCCATAGCAGGTCAGCTCCCGCTGCCAGTTTCATCTTCCTTACACCAGCTCTTGTCTGCGTGCCAAGAGAAAGAAGTCAGCCTTTTCCCACCGTGCACGCAAAAATCCGGAGGCTAGACGTCCATTCCAAAAATGCATCCGGCTGACGGCTGTGAAAGAGCCAGCTTATTGTTCCATCAGTCTGGACGGTTGCTGATGATTCAAATATTAACTTGCTGCCATTTGATCCAAGTGATTGACAGAAGACCAAGCCACACGGTCATGGGGGAGCTACTAGCAGTTAAAGGTTATGGCACAAAGACTGAAGACTGCTCATTAGCAGGGTGGCAATAATGACCCATTCTTAACCCTGATATGAGGCTTGGATGAGAATCGGACTGTTTAAAGAACTCTGGCTTAAAAAGGGTCACCCCTCTATACATACCTACAATCAAGGAATCTTCTGGTCAGTCACACGAAGCCCTGTGTCCTCCACCTTTTCTTCCTGTGTTGGCAGTGGGCAGCTCTCTGCGGTACTCTACTGCAGGCTGACATGATTATGTGCCCCCAGGGGGTGTGTCTATGACACCTTGGGCTTACAGGAAGTGGACTGATTGGCAGTGGCGGTCATTCACCATGTAACTCCGGCCCTCCAGCTGTCGTGAAACTACAAATCCCATGATACATCTCTCCCCGGGAGTCATGTCTGTGGCTGTGAGAATCTTGCAATACCTCATGTGATCTTGTAGTTCCACCACAGCTGGAGGGCTGGAGTTTGGCTATCCCTGCTGTAGGAGGACCAGCTCTAGGCGCCCTTGGGTGACAGCGCTGGAGAGGAGGTGAGTACTGCAGCGAGATCGGCTTTTTCATTTATTTTTTTTTACTTTTCCAAGTGAAGCTGCAATTTTGTTAAAGCTGAATGGCTAGCCTTACCTTCAGTGTTGCACAGGTTCCTCTACTGTACTCTGAGCTTCTTAAAGCATGCAATAGAAGCTGCAGCACGTCAGATAGAGCTCGCCTCATTTCCTGGCTGGAGGATGCCCAGCATCAACTAGTTTTTTCCTCTGCTGCCTGACTGTCCCTGACCCCACCCTTTTTATTCTATGGAGTTCAATTCTTCCAATCATGGGGACTCAGCATTGCATGTGGATATTACCTAGAGCAGTCTCCATGCAGATACAACCTGCCTAGGAACATCCACTCCTCCAGGCTGACATCCACCCATTAAAACATTTTGATATTTGCATAACTCCTCCTAAGAGCCAGCCCACTGCTTGCATCAGGGCTGAAGACTCTTGAGAAAGTACTGAGGCAGAGTGCTGTGATGTTTTCAGGAAGCTATGTAGAGCAACCTGGCGACCCCTTCCACCAGCCATCATCTGCCTGCATCGCATAGAAGAAGCACAGGGTCCCAGTGATGACATCACTAGGTCTAAAATAAGTTATGGAATAAAAATGGGGAGTCTTTATTAAAAAATTTAATTAGCATGTTGATAAGGAGGAACCAGGAGAGGCAAAACACAAGCAGATTACACTTCAGCTTTATGAACCCTCAACTAAGATCCTTGATGGCAGAGGTAGACAAACTCTAGCCCTCCAGCTCTAGTGAAACTACAAATGCCATCATGCCTCTGGGAGTAATACCTGTGGCCGTCAGAGTCTTGCAATGCATCATGGGATTTGTAGCTTCACCACAGCTGGAGGGCCGGAGTTTGCCTACCTCTTCTCTATAGATTCAGTAAGGATTTACCCAACCTTGTGGCACATTAATACCATGCTGTAGGCCATGGCACCTCCGCTGCTGAAATTTTCAAAATGATGGTGGAATGGGAGGCTCTGCAGTGCTAGTAGTGGTCAGTCATATTCAACTTGACCTCTTGAGTTAAGTTCTATTACTCATCCAAGTGGCTTCATCAGTTCAAATGAGCATCACGAATATACTTCAGCACCCACAAGCAATCCAGTCACATTAATTCAGACACCGCGGAGTCATGAAGTTCATCAAGGCAGATGTTCTCCGTCATGCCTCTTGAGAACCAGTTGTTCTCTCTATTCAACATGCAGACTTAAAATATCCTTGAAAGAACTTCCCTCACGGTGCAGAAAGACTGATGGGCCCCAACCTGCAAAGTCCTCGATCCTATTTTGGACCATGTTTGAACTCTCCACATGTTGCATTCCTCACCACATTCTCAGTCTCAGGGTTGGATGAAATGCTGCAGGGACATCATTCTATTAGACATGACAACCCTATGAAGACATCTTATGACAACAGTCAATGAGGGGAATTTATCAAAAGTGGAGCAGACAAAATCTGGAGCAGCTGTGCATGGCAACCAATCAGCTTCTTTCTATCATTTTAAAATCTTAACTAAACAAACTGAACAGAGAAGCCGATTGGTTGCCATGGGCAACTGCTCCAGATCTTGTTTGCTCATGTTTTGATAAATCCCACCCAATCTGTTCCTAAAATGTAAATATGGTTACCTTTAGGAGACGTGGCCATACAACAGCCCGCATGTAATCTGATCGAAAGTTGGACATACACTGCTCAATATTTTAACTAGTCCTGCTGACTAGATGTGGGAGGCCCCAACGTCTTCCTCCATTCAACAAGGTCATATTTTGTCCAAGGAGCCAGCCAATCCGCTCCAATCACTGCTCGGGTATTCTGAGAGAACACATCAGGAGTAAGAGGATCCAGGTGACCTGGATAAATAAAGGTGCCCATACACCTTACGATTATCGGACGAAACTTTTCGTCCGATGATCGAACCGTCGTACGATTTTCGTACGACGGCCCCATCCTGCCCCGATTATCGCAAGGTTCAATCAGCGGTAGTTAGAAAAAAACACCTGGACGACTTGCGGTAATTGACCGCAATTATTTTCGTTTGCGCATGCGCAGTGTTAATCGTACGACTTTTAACGGACGGAAACGCCAACAACCATGCGAACATCGTACGATCAACCAAAGTTTTCAAACATGCTTGACCGTCAAAAGTCGTACGATTGTACAGTACTATCGGTCGGGCACTCTATTCACACGTTACGATTGTCGTACGAAAAG
This sequence comes from Nanorana parkeri, assembly GCF_000935625.1. Taxonomy (NCBI): domain Eukaryota; kingdom Metazoa; phylum Chordata; class Amphibia; order Anura; family Dicroglossidae; genus Nanorana; species Nanorana parkeri. Next base: position 88,314 of record NW_017306582.1, read on the forward strand.
TCGATCGCATACGATTATCGTACGATAATCGTAAGGTGTATGGGCACCTTAAGACTTCTGGGGAACAAGCATTGAGGAATCCCATTTACAATCAATAGAAACAAATGTAAATTGGCACACTGCTCCTTCTAAAACTTAAACTGTACAATCGGCACAGAGGCGCTGCTATCCATTCCTTAAGACTCTATGATTAAGCCCCATTGGGCAAAACGCGTCTGATAGAGAGCTATCTCTGCGCCATTTGCACAGTAAAGTTCTGTGTGCGGAGGAACAAGCAGTGTATTTTGTTCTTATTGCAAAGGGGAGGTCATGGAAATCGAAGAGCGGTGGCTGTAGTCAGTGGCGTATCCAAGGCATAGCACATGCCCTAGGCAGCACTTGAAGGAGATGCTCCGTGGGTCCATGAAAGTTCACCGACCCTCCCTGACTTTTTTCGCTCTGGCAGGCATCCTGCCCAGTTCCTGGCAACCAGTGTCATCACTGGCTGCCAGGAGCTTGGAGGGACGCCATAGGCGCATTTTATATTCGATACGCCTCTGGCTGTAGTGTGGCGCGGGACCGCACAGCGTTGTTGGGTGATGCTTGAGAGAAGTCTTTACCCATTTATGATTTCTCTATCTCTGATTTCTCAGAACAGAGAACTCTGTATTGCGTTGCTGAGTATTCAAAATCACTAATGAAAATTGAATGAGGAAAAAAATATCTGACTTAAGCATAGTTGCAGAGGTCCCTGGATATTATCAGCGGTCAACAGATTGATTAAACTCATTGCCTGAAGTGATCTTTAACTGAATAGACGTGCGTAGAAATTTCCGCACAGTCACCAGCTGATGTGAATGACACCAGTCAAAGCTCGCAATAGGCAGATCACGAACTTCAAAAAGGAACTGAGCAGACTGTGGCCCCGTAATTGTATTATCCTAATGCAGGCGGAGGAGGCAGCGGCCCATTTGATAAGCTCACTTAGCAGGGGGATGGAACAACTTGATGACATCCTGGCGTGACCTCGCGGGTTAAAGATGTAATTTTCCATCTGGCGAAACTTGGCTCAGGCCCGCAGCCTGCCACCACCTGCTGTTCGGCGCCGGAGGTTGTGAAGAATCAGCTGACAATGAAACCGCTGCGGAAGGTGTTGTTCCGGCTCAAATCTTCCCTCCGACAAATCCTCTAATCTGTTCTTGTTACAATCACATTCCGCATTCGGCGGATGCCCTGTGGGTACAGCGATGCCTGGTCTACATGCTGGGAACGGCGAATACGCATATTTATAACATGGACGCCTTTCTGCTTTATGGAATAAACACGTTAGGTGCCAATTCGACTTTCTAACGCACCTGTCCCCAATATCAATACATTAGTTTTGCAGGCTGACTGACCTCCAGGGTTTTGTAGTCCTCCCAACACTGATATCTTAATTCTTCATAAATAAAGATTTATCGGTTTCCTAAAGCTGAACATCAAGCAAATAGCTAACATACTACATATAAAAGGAGCGGTCTTATCGGTCAAATAATGTGCTTTTGTCCATCCAGTCCTGAGATTTACATAGCCCTGGCACACAGCACAGCCAGCTGGGTTATCTTATTTTCCTCTGTTGCTGTTAAGCAACACTGCTAGGACATCATCCTGCCCCCAGCCTGTGATTGGACAGTGAAGGAGTAGCAACAGGTAGATAAGATCATCTCTCTGCTCTCCTTCTGTCGGCATGTTCCCTGTCAACACATGGGAATGCTGGACACCTGACTGGCCCCATGACTGCATCTCACCCTCAGTGCTGCTGTACACTGAATTATTTGCCTGGCTTTGTGTCCTGGTGACTGAACGGAAAGTGAAGGGAACCTCTTTGACAGGGACACAATGGCCATAAAAATATATTTTCTTGGTAGGGTGGGGGGAAAGTTAGCACCTCTGTTAGCGTTTTCATTTTTGGCATTCACCCTCATTTCCTGCCCTACTGACAAAGCTGCCATCAGGACAGAAAATGTCAAGGAATCTCCCAACTGTCAATCATTTTCAAGTGAACATTTCATAGGGAACATCTAGAAATGTAAGTTGCCTGCAAGTACCTCTTACCCCCAAATTCCTCCTGAAAAAGAACAATGCACTTCCTGCCATGCGACTGTGCCTAAGCACTCTTGGGCTTTGATCCTAGCAGCCATTTTCACCATGGGAAACATCACCAGAAGGCATTGGACAGATTATTATAATGGATACATTTAGGAGACAGATTCAGTCGAAATTAGGTCCTAGGCAAGCTTTGCCCCCCCCCCCATCAAATTAATAAGGATTACAATAGGCACAGAGAAGTTGCCCAATGTGAATTCTCTGCACTGGCATGTCCTGATACCATCAGATACCAACTGCTTGGGTACCACAACCGGGATTTGCCCAACTTTGTCCAAATGCAATACCCCCCCCCCAGGTTTACTGCAGGAGCATCAAGGTTGTATCTGGGCACCCTGGACATCCACAAGGCCCCTAGTCTCCAATCTAGGTTGCCTTGTGGATGATACAGATATTATAACATTAAAAAAATAAAAAATTAAGGTTCTCTTTAAATTTCTTGCACGGTAAAAAAATTAAACACAAAAAAAATCCAAGGAGAATAAAAAATACGAGCGGTCTAAGCCAGGCCGTTTACACGTCCACGGAACGGATAAGGGAGAGATTTCAGCATTAAAAAGAAGGGGGGAAATAAAAAAAAAAATCTCAATTTGGAAACAGCTGCTCCCCTCACACCACATAAAATATAACGGAGTGCGTCTGTCTGTGTACAATTGGCTTCAACAATGCTTCTCCCCGGAGAGCGCCGGAGTGAAAAGATGCAGTTTTGCACATGCTTGCACAAAGCCTGCCAAGCAATGGGTCTAATCAACGCTGAAAACATTAGCTGACAATACAGAGACACGCTGAGATCACTCGAGAGTGGCAGAGAACCTCTTCGCCAATAAAAGAAAGACATTTCCACCCAGTGGAAGAGACTTAGCCCATTGGATGGCCGGGGCTTAGGATGGTCACTTCAAATAACACAGCCAATTGTCTTCCTAATTGCCCACTTCCAAGATGTTCCTCATTAGGCTGCTTTAACCTTCACAATGAGGCCACCCACCGTGTAAAGGCAGACTGAGAAGTCGTTATCATCTATTTGCCCTTCAGTCACCCTTGATGGAACAGCAAGTGTTGGAATGAAAGGCCAATCCCTAATAACTGCCATGGAATAGTGCCACCTGGTGGCTGAACGACCGTGAAAATTGGCAGAACTTGCAGAAATTACAGGTCATTTATTTTGTATTCTCAGCTTAGCACGCAAAGTACTAATTGTAACGCTGACTAGAATGTACAATTTAAAATTATCTTCCTGCTCCACATTTTCACAATGGGGGGTTTCCTACAGGCCAGATGGGCAACTGTGCGCTGCGGAAATGGGACTATACACAGATTTAATTTTTTTGTTTATTTCTGCAAAATATAACAGGCAAGAATAGCAAGACTTTTTGATTTTCCATTAAGGATATAAATATTTATTTGTTACAATCGGCCTTAATGGTGATCCTATGAAATTTCCCCACATAGGAAACAGGGCATTACAAAATACACATAGAAGGGAATTTATCAAAAACTGGAGCGGACAAAACTGTAAACAACATTGGTTGCCATGCACAACTGAAGCAGATGTGCATAGCGACCAATCCGCCTCTTTCTTTCATTTTAAAATCTTAAAGGAGAACTATGGGGTTAAGGCTTTTCCTCATAGTTCTCCTTAGGGCATTCTCCTTTAACTGAAAAGACTGAAGAGAGAAGCTGATTGGTTGCCATGCACAGCAGCTCCAGATTTTGTCTGCTCCAGTTTTTGATAAATTCCCCCCATAGACTCTATACACACAAGTCTATTGGTATTAATATGTATCTGCGTATCCTCCATCCTATCCATATGTGAGCCCTATAGTCCCTGCTACGTACCCGGTATTTAATTCCAATGCAATAAAGAATCAGAAAACAAATACAAGCCTTCCAAGTTGTGTCCGCTTCTGATAACATAACATTGTTATAGATGTGCACTGTGTGTCTCAGGTCCTATCTATGTGTTTAATTCTTATATGCATTGGTGGATATAAAATGGATTAAAATTGCCAATACAGTGCAAAAGATCTCATAATGAGCCCACCTCTCCTTCTCCATTAGCTCATCATCACTGCTCAATAGAGGTGAAGGAGGCATGGACTAGGGCCACCTGTGGGTCCTATTTGACCACCAGCGGCTCCAGATTTGAAGGAACTATTGCAAAATCCTTCACGCTACACACCACAAAGTTTTGATTGGGGATCACTCATTTTCAGAATGATCTGTCAATTGATATTTGTTTTACACAAAATAGCTATGAGGCTCTACCTGCATTCAGACGATGGACTCTAAAGGAGTTCTTTTACCGTTGCATGGAATAGGACCAGCAGTGGGTCACCTGAGATCCAAAACTGAAGCTTCTTTTCCATAACCCCATCATACTGCACACCACAGAGTTTGGATTGGCGAACACTCCCTATAAAAGTTCTCATACTGATCCCTCAACTGATATGTCCACCTCTCCTTCTGCATTAGCTCATTTACTTCAAGGGCCAATCTCCTAATATGAGCATTTACTGCTTTTCCACAAAATAGCTATGAGGCTCTTTCTTGCATTCTGGAGATGGGATGCAAGGGAGTGGTCTTGCCATTTGATGGAGGTGGAAGTTGCATGGAATAGGACCACCAAAGAGTCACCAGGGATCCAGATTTGAAGGTACTGTTGCATAACCCCTCATACTGCAGACCACAAAGCTTTGATTAGGGAACATTCCCTATTCAATATCTCATACTAATCCCTCAATTGATACAGCCACTTCTTCTACCCCTTAGCTCCTTTACTTTAAAGACCAATCTCTTAATGTGATCACCTTATTGGTTTTCCACCGAACAGCTATGAGGCTCTTTCCTGCATTCAGGCAATGGACTGTAAAAGGCAATCTTGATGAAGGTGGGGGTTGTACGGAATAGGACCATCGGTGGGTCATCTGGGATCTGGATTTGAATGCACTGCTGCATAACCCATCATACTGCAGACCACAAAGGTTTGATAATGGAACACTCCCACCACAGATGTACCTTTCTCTCCACATTCCAAGTCATTGTGTTTCCAAACAGCTCTAACTCTCTTGGTTCGGCGTCCCTGAACTTCCTGCCCAGTACAAGATCACAGAGCAAGCACAATCTCCAGCAGCTGTCCACCTACTAGCTTGGAGAAGGGAGGAGTGGGGAGAGTAGCATCTTGCCTTGTTGTGTCTGTGTATTAGTGGAGACACACGCAGCTTACTAGCACAAACAAGGGTGGCTCCATAGGACCCTGCAAGGGAAAGGAGCCGCCCTAAAATAGGATATCAGGGCCAGTGCTCAGGGGACCAGCTGATACTACAGGAAAGCTAAGACATCAAGTAGCAGCGTCCATTAAAAGTGATTTAATCTGCATTTGACTTTAATATCACTTTAAAGTTGAAATACGGCCTCATAAAATCAAACATGCATTAAAAATGTTCTGCATCCTCCAAGTACTTCCATTAAACCGTTCCCGAATGGGGATGGTGTCCTAATGTAGAAAAACTCTCTACACTCCCCCAACTCTCATATCTATTCAGCGATGTGGCTGGCTGAGGTTCAGTAGCCTTCCTGCTGTCGCGGTGTTCCCGATCCTCCGGCTCCCTCTGCCCTGTGCTATCTGGCAGGCAGAGCCCACTATCCATGTCCTGGCGAGAGACGCTGAAGTTATATTTCTGTTACTGGCAGCTTGTTCGGCTGGAAACATTTTATATCGCATCTCTCCTGCGTTCCCCCTCACACAATGAGCCCGGCTCGCTCTTGTCACAGTGACAGCCAAGAAAGTTTGTGCAATCTGCCATGCGTCTCTCCGGGGGATGTCAGCTATGTGCCATGAACTCCCCAGTCTATCCACCACTTCGCGCGCTGTGCTGCGCAGATGGCTTGTGCCAAGATGCCAGATAGTATCAGAGCGTTAACCCGTGCGAGCCCTTCGCAGAGGTATGGGAAGGAGGAAGACAAGGTTACAATATCTGGATTGTACGGAGCTGTGCTAAAAAGAGGTATAGGCAGTGCACCTCTGTGCTGTAACCCTTTATGGTCAGTGCTAAACATGCACTGCTTAAAGACCAGTCACTTCTGCTCTCTCTTCTTGTGCAGGATGGCTAGACTTCTCTCTGCCCCCTCCTATAATACAGATCATTTACTGCTGCTCTCTCTCCTTGTACGGGGTGACTGGTCTTGTCTCTGCTGTAATAAAGACTGGTCACTGCTGCTCTCTCTTCTTGTGCAGGGTGACTGGTCTTGTCTCCACCCCCTCCTGTGATAAAGACCAGTCACTGCTGTTCTCTCTTCTTGTGCAGGATGGCTGGACTTATCTCTGCCCACTCCTGTAATGCAGATCATTTACTGCTGCTCTCTCTCCTTGTGCAGGGTGGCCGGTCTCGTCTCCGCCCCCTCCTGTAGTTTTCTACAGGCAGTTTGTAGTGGGTGGGGCCTGTTGGACCCCTCCCACAGCTCCGCTCACTACACAGGCTATGTGGAGCACGGGGATTATGTCACAACCACGCTTACAAGGTAATAATATTTAAATGAAAGTTTTGTGCCTGGATTTTGGTTATTAACCAAGCAACATGAGAAGCTCCCCTATAAGACACTTACATGCATTGGGAAGTAAAAAATGCACCTATCAAACAGATATAACAAAATGCTTTCAATGGTATATTTCACAGACCAAAAAGGGAGCAAATAGAAATTCCTCATCTGGGTTATAATTGTGAACAAACCCTAGGTAACCCTTTCACGACCAGGGGTCGCTAAAACCTGGGGGCCCATTCCAAAGTCAGCAGCATCCCTATGCATTGGTTAACTTGACAATACCTCAATGACTGATTTGTCTCCCCAAATACTATTACATTGTCTGGGGACATATAAGGCCGTTCTATGGTACACAGTCATAATAAATACCGGGCTCAAGATTTGTTTTTTTTAGCCAAGAAATGGACAAATGTTTTCTAAAAATGCATTTTTTTTAAACTGTTACAACACATTGACAAATGCAGCCTGTCATGTTCCACTGTCACCATGCATGTCTTTATGCCAGACACAGTGACAGCTGCAGCCAGCTGGTTTACATTAGGGTTGCACAGATACCAAGTACAGTACTCGGTACAAGTACATGTACCGATACTTTTGAGCTCCAAGACTAGAGTAGAGAAAAATTCAAAAATTAGGAGGCCGCTGTCATTTGTAAGGAGCACACGGAGCTCCTGGGATTTCTACATCTCTGTTTTAATGTACGATTATATATTTATCAATATAAATAAAGGGATGCACAGATACAATTTTTCAAGTACAAGTACTGATACATTTTTGTTTATTGTCATGTGACAGTTTTTCTAGAACAATATAGACTAATGATTTCAGGACAGTGGTGGAGTGCCAGAGCTAGGTCCCAGCTGCAACTGCTGCAACCCTGGTAGTTCTCATGAAAATGCCAAATATCTGCACTGGTACTCGAAAAGTATCTGTGCATCCCTAGTTTACATTTAAACAAACATCATGTGATCACCATGTCTGAACGGCACAGTGATCACATGATCGTTTAGCACTCCGATTGGTTCCTGATGGATAGTGTGACATCGTTGTTCCAGGACTAGGAGTGCACTCCAAATAAAATCTATAGTTACTGGGCAGCACAGGGGCGTTGTGGTTAGCACATCTGCCTGGCAGCACTGGGGTCCCAGATTCATATCCCAGTCAGGACCCTGCAAGGAGTTTGCATGTTCTCCCTGTGCTTGTGTGGTTTTCCTCCGGGTACTCCCGTTTTCTCCCACACTCCAAAGACATGTTGGAAGGTTAATTGGGTGCCGTCTAAGATTGGCCCTGTGTGCGTGTACAATAGGGACCTTAGATTGTAAGCTCCTTGAAGGCAGCGACTTATGTGAATGTGCAACTATGTCAATTGTCAGCGCTATATAAATACCTGTAATAAATATATACTGCCACACATCTTTCCTGAGGAGAGTCAGCGAATGTAAACCTCTCCCTTTCCTGTGCATCAAACACCATGGTTAGAGCTATTACACTAAATGGTAAGTGATCATTCTGATAACACGACTTACTTGACTTTTTGAATCCAGATACAGTAGTCTGTAATATACAGGTCGTTGAGAATGTACGCGGGGTCGTTTTCTTGAAAGATTGAGTGGATGTCCAACAAGCACTTGAGGACCGCGGCCTTGCCTGGAAGTTTGGTAGAAACAGAATAAGTTACAATAAGTCACCCAGCCATCTGTCAGACCTTTCAAGAGTTTTCATTGACCTTGTGGGTCTAATTGATTTTGCTAAACATGGGATAGCCAAAAAAATTGTATGGACCATGCCCCACCTGCTACAGGCTGCCTGTAGAAAACTGCAGGAGGGGGCGGACACAAGACCAGTCACTCTGCACAAAGAGATAGCAGCAGTGACCGGTCTTTATTACAGCCGGGGGCAGAGACAAGACCAGTCACTCTGCACAAGGAGAGAGAGAGAGAGCAGCAATGACCAGTCTTTATTACAGGAGGGGGCAGAGACAAGATCAGTCACCCTGCACAAGGAGAGAGAGCAGCAGTGAGCGGTCTTTATTACAGCCGGGGGCAGAGAGAAGACCAATCATCCTGCACAAGGAAAGAGAGCAGCAGTGACCGGTCTTTATTACACGAAGGGGCAGAGACAAGACCAGTCACTCTGCACAAGGAGAGAGAAGTACAGTTAATATTATGGTTATGTTTTGTTATTTTTTTATATAAACGTTGCTTGAGTCTTTTAATAAAAAGATTAGCAGCAGTGATCGGTCTTTATTACAGGCGGGGGATGGAGACAAGACCAGTCACCCTGCACAAGGAGAGAGAGCAGCAGTCGCCGGTATTAATTACAGGAAGCTCCAAGTTTTTAAACAGATCTGGAAGAAATACACAAATCTCACCAAGATTCAAGCAACAATACACGACTCTTAGGACAATATTTGCTGCTATCAGGGGGCAGCCTTAAATAAAACCAGTCACAAATGGTATCATGCAAGAACGGACTATTATTCAGCATAACTTCACTTTCATGATTTTTCATGTGACTGGTTCTCTTTATTGTTGAACTTCAATATGTCTAACAACATAGAATGAGCATTGCCTGGGACAGAACATACGACTGAGTGCATTACAAGAAGCGGGGTTAAGAGCGGAGTATTCCTTTAAATGGCTCTAGTGCTCCTCACGGCTGCGATTTCCTGGCGCCGCTACTAGCGGGAGATAAAAATAACAGATATTATCTAAACTCGAATGTCTTTTTGGCGTTCCTTCGCGTTCTAATATTTTCGCACCCCCTTCTCTTGGCAGACGACACTCTGGGCTAAAATGCTCTCCAGATTGCATTAAATAAAAACACACATTTTTCAGCCGAGCGCGAAGCCCACAGCCTCCCCACAGCGGCACGAACAGATCGACGCTCGCAAATTCACGGGGCTTGTTGTGGTCAATCGGGCTCCCCACCCAGGAACTTGCTCCAAGCCGGGGGCCATCTGCACAACAGGCCGAGACACGGAGACTGCGCCATTGATGGCTGGCAAACGCTGGCGGATGGTCTGCTTCCTAGCGGATTATTCCAAGAGATGCTTTCCGATCCGAGGACGTCTAGCGGCAAGATTTACAGAAATGGATTCCGTTTTATTGCTGGACCAATATACCCCACAAACTACGTTTGATGAATTGGGACAAAACAGTTTGAATTGTTATCACCCACCACACGCACATTGTTATATTTTTATACAATGACACAGCTACCGTGACAAAAAAGATATAATATGACAATGATTGTAAAATTACCCCGCAGATAAAGAATGTGATTGGGGCAATCTCACGGATCATTAGTGCCATACAATACCTGGAACATTCAATCTGCTTGAATCTGACAATTTTTCCAATTTCATCCAATTTCTGCAATAGCATCTGATCTTACCTGACCCCAATTGGTTCTGCATAATTCAGCCTAAAACTAGCAGATTGTACAATTGGATTTCAATAAGCATGGCCAGCATGGCTTTAGCTCTTACTGCCACCATGCCCAACCTCTTCATCCAGGACCAGCATCATTGGTGCCTGCTGAGGATTCACTTCTGGTGCAGTGTGGTGAGGTTTATCCAGTTAATAGAAAACGTAATGCTAGCTGGTTGAAAGGGGAAAGGGGGGGCTATTGCCAGGGGCAGAAAAGAAATAGACACCGGCACTCCAATAGTAAATCGATTACGTCTATTTATTGACGTACATCAAAAGCAAAATAACACACTTAGTGCGACGTTTCGGGGACACACAGGAACCCCTTCATCAGGCAAAATAAGGAACCCCAGGCTTTTTTTGCCTGATGAAGGGGTTCCTTATTTTGCCTGATGAAGGGGTTCCTGTGTGTCCCCGAAACGTCGCACTAAGTGTGTTATTTTGCTTTTGATGTACGTCAATAAATAGACGTAATCGATTTACTATTGGAGTGCCGGTGTCTATTTCTTTTCTGCATTACTTTGACGGTGGCCATCCGTCGACTACTGAGCACCCAGGATACTTTATTGGACGTGCGGTCAGGAGTGCAATGGGTACATGGACTGTAACCTATTGCCAGGGGCGTCCTGAGGCCAGGTGTCGCCCGGAGAGGATACCGGGTGACACCCTGCCGTGACATCATTGCGCATGCACGGCCATCTTATTGATACCTGCCGGCAGAGAGAGGAGGGGACGTTCACCTGGTGGGATGAGGTATGCCGCCGGGTCCCCTCCTCTCTTCTGACACTGTAGGGCTCTCGGTCCATGCCTGGGTACCTGACTTTTCAGAGGGGGTGCCATCAAAATGACTGTCAGTCATTTTGGCATCACCTCTCCAATGGTGTAACCAGGGTGCGGGCCACACTTCCCGCACCCCCTTGTGACGCCACTGGCTATAATAGGCAAGTGTGCATGATGGCTGACTTAAGCTGCCCATACACCTTACCATTTTTTCTTGATCAGCACAGAAAACAGTTGAGTCTCTCATCCATTCAAAAGGGCATGGATGGAAGAATCTGCACTGTTGGCTACTATATTCTGACAGCCGGTGGCCAAAGCTGACAGATGAGCCCAATGGTGACTGCAGCCGATTGGCTGTAGTCATTGTTTGCCTGATAAATTGGTGCCCAGCTCCTTATACAAAAGTTAAATCAAAAAAATCGATTTTCATCAAACTGGACGGTGCCATCAAAGCCACCCCACAGATTGAATTTTGTTAGATTCAGCAGAAAATGGCCGAAATTCGACCTGTATATGGCCAGCTTTATCTACTAGTGAGCCCTGCTCTCGTGTAGGAGGTTCCAGGCTTGCTGTTGCAGCTCCATTGCCATCCCCCACGTTCTCTGCTGCTTTTTTTTAGATGCGTCATCCCTCCTCTTTAGCCATTGGTCGGCCACTGATGATGTAACTCCTGTGAATGCTGGGAACGAGCTAGAAGTGTATTCTGCTCTGTGCATGCGCCGTAGGCAGCGACCACAAAATAAATATGATGCTAAAAGTTTTTGGGCAGAAAAGACTTTGTGGCCCTTCCCCCCCCCCGAGATCTGACGAACATTTTGTGAAATCTCACGAAATCTGATGAGATCTTGCAGTTTAGGAATGGGTTCTCCCTGGAAGGCACTGGTGACGTAGCCCTGGCCTCAGAGGCGGCCCTTGAGAAGTCTACATCACCAGTGCCTTCCAGGGAGAACCCATTCCTAAACGACAAGATTTTGCCAACATTTCGTGAGATCTCCGGATAAAGGCACCAGTGCTTTAGGGAAACAAGGAACTGGCTTTACAATAGCACAATACATTAGAGCTGCAACAGTTAATCGATTTAGTCGATTAAAATCGACGATTGAAAACGTTGGCAACGTTTTCAATCGTCGATTCGTCGGCTATCGATTGATTTGCCTGTTCGGACTCTGAATCAACATAGGACTTGAGGAGGTTTTGACATCAGCATCCAGAGCTGCATGCACCAGGGTATTTTGTGTTGGGGGGAGGGGGGGTCTACTTTAACTGTTTAAGTAAACTTGTAAAAACAAAAATAAAGTTGTACCCAATCTGAGCAGCGAGATGAGATCCTGGACGGACTTTGTCACCAGACGAAAGTTCCTATAGAGTGGATAGCATGACACACGTCTCCCGAAAGACACCAGGACGTCCTTCACCGACTTGTAGTTCTGTAGGCAGAAAATAAAGCGTTCGGTGTCACTCTACCTCCGTCTAAATTTTCAGGTCAAAATTTAAAGAACTCCGGGCATACAAAAAAAACAAAAACAAACAACAACTCTTACTCTTACAGTGGGGCTATCCCGGCTCTGCAAGGGATGATGCTTTTTTTTGTCTAGGGGGCTCAAATAAAGCATATACACTCGCCTGATCCTTATTCTCTCTGGGCTGATAGACTGGTCTCTGCAGCCTCTTCTTCCCCAGGTTGGGGCAGTCTAAGGACCACGGACTTAATTATGTCTTATGAAGGTCTATTGACTTGCCTTAGATGTGAGGATGAGGGGGGACATTCCCCAGCTGGAGCCGCGGGGGGAGAGAAGTTAGTGCCAAATGCCAGGGGACCGAGGATCGGGTGAGTATTTATTCTTTGTTTGAGCCCCCTAGACAAAACAAGCACTTAACCCTTGCTGTGCGGGGGGTTAAGAAGTACCAGATATTTTTGTCTTTGCTGCCAGCGTTGGAAAGGGATCAGAAAGAGATCCAAGAGAAGGAGAGTGGGAACTGTTCCAGGGGCTGGCACTAAAGTAAACCCGCATTGGCAAAGCACAGGATTACCCAAATGGCCGGGTCTGCAAAATGTCACAGACCAACATATTCCCTGTTTCAGCACAACCCTCTATCTCCGAGCCTACAGCAGCTTCCCCACACACACAATGAAGCCTGAAAAGAAGGTTGCTCTGTACCCAATCATGTGACAAGAGACTGCAGTCCTACCCAGAAGCCCTGCGTAAGGACTGACAAATCCGCCTGCAGTAAATTTAATAATGTTCAGATCGAGCTAAACTGCAGTGTGGGGTTTGTGACCTTAGAACAGCTGAAACACTATCATTAGACATTCTTTAAAGCCAAACTCCGGCCTCCCCTTCAGTCTTGCACAGTTGTACCGGCTCCTCTCCTGGACTGGAATGGCTTCCTCTGATATCACTGCACACTGTGAGCTTCTCGCAATGTGCATTAGAAGCTGCGGCAAGTTAGAGCCTGCCTCATTTCCTGGCCGGTATCATCTAGCCTGGCTGTCCCTGGCCCGCCCCTTTCATTCATTAGTTTTTTACTTCTTCCAATCACATGTAGGCGTTACCTAGGGTGGTCTGCAAGCAAATACAGCCTACCAAGGAACACCCACTCCTCCAGAGTGACACCCACCCATCAAGGCATTTTGATATTTACATAACTCCTCCCAAGAGCCAGCCCACTGCTTGCCACAGGGCTTTGAGCTCTTGCGAGGAGCACTGAGGTGGGATGCTGTGATGTTTTCAGGAATCTATGTACAGCACCTCCCACTGGCCATGATCTGCATTGCATAGAAAACAGATCCAGTGACACCATTGGGTCTAAAATAAGCTATTCAATGAAAGCAGAAAGGTTTTATGTATTTTACTTTATTAGCAGGTTGATTGTGGGGAGGGGAAGGGGGTGGAGGAACCAGGGAAGGCAATAGAAAACCAGATTAAACTTCAGTTTTGAAGGGAACTTGTCTGGACAGAAATATGAAAGCTGTGGAAAGCCGACACTAACTCTACCAACTGGTAAATCACCGGCATAGAACAAGCGTGCAAGGCGCTCCATGCTTGCTTCCTGACTCACTAGTGACTGGCACCAGGATCACCATAATAATCCCAGAGCTTTAAAAAAATAAAATGGCTCCCACACTGCAATCCTCAGAGGTTCACTTTAAGAAGCCTTCTTCCACCCCTCAGTAAAGAACACAGCTGGGACTTCAATGCCATATGACACGAGGACGTTGATAACCTACGCTGGTAACTCGGAGCTGCGAGATAAACGACATCAACAAAACCCGCCGTGTGTAATAACCCGTGCACAGGCAATCTGGTCACATAAAATCATTAAGACGCTCGCGGATCTATTTATTTTTCTCTTCGCAAAACACATCACAGCCAAGCAACATGTGGTATTTATAGAAGACATGTGCACAGAGCTGCCCTTTAAAAAATGATTAATGAGCCGGTTTCGCAGAAATCCGGTGCCGACATAGGGGGGTGTGTGTGTGTGTGTGTGTGTGTGTGTGTGTGTGTGTGATATATGGTCACCGCCGATTGCGGTGAGAGCTGGTGGTGTGCGAGACCTTAACCCCTTCATGACTGAGACCCTTTTTTCCATTTTTGCACCCATGTTATATTCCACATTTTAGGCCTGAAAATGACGTAAAACCCCCCAACATTATATATTTTCTGAATGCCAAGACCCTATAGAATAAAATGGTGGTAAAATTAGACATTTTCAGGGATGTATCCCGTCTGCGAACAAGGCTGCATTTACCGCAGATTAAAAATTAAAACCGCTTTGGCAATGTGGAGGCTCGGAGCTTGTTACATGAATATTTCAATTGCGTTGTACCAAACAGAATGCGCCTCCAGAGGAGATGTCCATGTAACTCTTCATTGGCTGAAGAATACTGAGCCAGGAGTTAATGGTGGAATAAAGAGCTGCGTTCTGCTTTAAGGGAAACTCTAGTCTCTTTTCAGGGGGTACACATTTTGAGCGATTCAAAAGAGGAGTTTTAGTTACATGTGGAACCCAAGTTAGTCGTTTGGATATTGCAATGGCGAGCTCTCTCCGCTCTAATTTTCGGCTCATTTCCTTTCCACCTGGAAGTTTTGGGTGTTCCGAAGTTAGCCTTTTGGATACTGCAATGGCGAGCTCTCTCTGCTATAAAGCTGGCCACACACCTTACAACCATCGCAAGACTTATGTCTTGCGATGGTTGTAAGGTAATTAAAAAAATGTACGAACTGCCCATCTTGGAAAGGTAGATCGTACTTGCGATAATCACAAGCCTGCCCCACTGAGGGGCGGGCTTCCAATGACTGCAATGCTGAACGGGCAGTGTGCGCTTGCGCACACCGGCTCGTGCGGCAGTTATCTCACAATCATGCTCCAAACCAGCCGAAAATTGTACGATTGTCGGCTGGTTTTCGAACATGCTCGAAAGACAAAAGTGGTGAGTATACAGTAGAAACGGTCGCACGCCTTCCATACACCTTTCGATAATCGTACGATCGCGGAATTTCCCGCGATTATTGCAAGGTGTGTGGGTACCTTAATTCTCGGCTCAGTTCCTGTCCACCTGGGAGTTTTGGGTGTTCCCACTCACCTTTTGGTGATCCCATGCTACCCTTTTGAATATTGCAATGGCGAGCTCTCTCCGCTTTAATTCTCAACTCGGGTCCTGTCCACCTGGGAGTTTTGGGTGTTCCCATTCACCTTTTGGTGTTCCAGTCTCTCCTGATATATTCTCCATAATATAAAATACATTCAAAAATTCAGCAGGGATGGTCAGAGCCCCTCAATATGGGTGCAGACCTTGGAACTCCCCAATAGAGTCCTTGAGTGACAGAAGACACTGACCTGATGAACTATACATGGCACAGTGCAGGACACAGCACAATGTATATCCCTGTGCACACAGTGCCCCTGATAAACAAACGCCCTTCCTTTTATTAGATGCATACTGCTGCCTGCACTTCTCCCTCCTCCTTAGATCACTTTCTGATGTGCTGAAGAGAGGAGAAGAAGCTTGCTGTATCATTCCCTGCACAGTGACAGTAAGCTAGGTGTGCGTACACCTGGCTTGCTGTCATTGTGCAGGGAACGATACAACAAGCAAGCTTCTTCTCCTCTGTTCAGCTGAGCACACCAGAAAGTGATCTAAGGAGGAGAGAGAAGTGCAGGCAGCAGAGCAGCACAGAGCTGCCCCCTCTCTCTAATCAGTGTCCTTCCAGACATTTATCAAAGGGAACCTGTTGGCCTCCTCCCAACTGCTGAGCTAGGCAGAGGGAGTAAGGCTGGGTTCACACCTAGGCGTATCGAATAAGTGCGTTTCGTGACGCGCGTTTTTACCGCGATTTGTTTCCGAGGACTACCTGGCTGTATCCCAATGGAAACGCGCGACAAAAACGCCCCAAAGAAGCTCCTGTATTTCTTTGGGCGTAGGGCGTTTTGTAGCGCGTTCATACGGCCTGTAATACGCCCAGGTGTGAACCATACCCATAGGAAATAATGGGATTTCGGTGTTTGAGCGTTTTGTAGAGCGTTCGAACGTGCTACAAAATGCCCAGGTGTGAACCAGGCCTTAGAGGGACTCAGCCCCATGTGCAGATCCGTGCCTAGTCAGACCAAGCTAATATCTGCGCTACATTGCAACACATATTTCTAGGGTGCAGAAACTGCAACATTCCTGCAACAAATTGCAATTTTACAGGTTTTGAGGCACTTTTCACAAATCATCTTCAACAGAGGAGCACTACGTTGACGATTTGGCGCCTGTCAAGTTCACCATAGAAATGTCAGATGAACAACAGTTTATTAGCCCCACTGGTAATTTAACTCCACCATCTATCCAATAGATAAAATATCAGATCCGGGTGCACTGACCCTTTAATGCAGTAAAATATACCTTAAAAGAGAAATGCAGTTTCACTAAACATTACATTTGTTCTTGCCCCGATGCCTGAGAAAAATACCAATATGACGGGTTAACTTTGCTGAAGAAAAATCTGTTTCCAGCATCATAACCAGCCGCCCACCACTGGAGGACGTTGTTTAGAGATGGGAGACCTGCTCGGCACCGAGCTGATAGAACAGCCTATCCCCGGGCAGCACAGCGTTCAGAGCAGGATGTTCTCAGAGTCAGGAGCCTGCAGGCAGTATTGCTGGAAGCAGCAAATCTTATACATCATATTGGCTGCTGGGACAAGGACAAATGTAGAATTTGTACAGAATGCGGTTACAATATAAGAAATATCTACACGTTCAGTAACGTTCCGTCAGTTGTCAACGCCCCTGGCAAGCTGCAGAGAAAAAAAAACAAAATAGGACATGGTACCCCTACCACAACCTGCAGCCTCCTGACTTTTCTTTGCATTTTGTAGTGCTGCTCACCTCCAACTGGTGGTAGCTTTAAGAGACAGGCTGCTCATTCAGCAGAATGCAGAGCACCTCACCCATCCACAAAGTGCTCCCTCTAGTGGTGGTTCACAGGAACGTCTTCCATGCCATGGCAGGATGTAGGCAGCAGCCAGAATGCTGCAAGTCACGGTAGTGGCAACTGTGAGGTACAGAACCCCAATTACATTTTCTTTGTGCAGCCGACAGGGATAATAACAGCTGAAATTATCTTGTAAAGTCATTCTGATGAGACCGTTAAATTTTTACATTTCCTTTATACCAGAATTTATAGCATTTCACACATTCCGTCAGGTCCCTTTCTGAATTTCACTGCCGAGATAAAATCACAGCCCGACAGAGTGCAGTGTTTTCCATCAATCAGGCCCAAACAGTACAACTGCACTGAAAGAAAGGAAGGAAGAACAAAGCTGCAGCACTGTACAGCACTGCTAAGCAAGAAGCAGGCACTGCCTGCGTAATGGGCAAATATGTGTATTTATTTATTCATAATAAAATAGATCATTTATATACAAGAAATAGTTTTTGAAAACACAAATTGATACAATTACCAGAAAGACGAGCACTTTCACATTTACCTAAACGAAATTTAGACTATCATTTCCTGGCAACAAAAGGGATTTGTGGACTTGCACCCAGGCCGCAGAGCCAATGATGATCAAACACATGGGGGGGCTCACGGAATTCTGCTCTAAAGAACCAGCTTATATAATATGCAAGTACAAGGTACAGAGATTGGGTGCAGAAACGCTGCATTGCAATAGGTTCATGCGCATTATGTCGTGCTTCTAAGTGCACGTCATTAAGGCAGCCCATTCATTTGATGGTGCAGTGTCAATTAATATGAACGGCAATGAAACACAGTATGTGCGCTGACGCACACGGCAAATTAGAATGCGCATTACTGCAACAATGTGACTTCCATCAAACCTAAAAAATGAATGGATGGTGCGGCTGTGCGGGTGGAGTCATGCCATTCAAAATAGAGCAGCCTACAGGCAGAAGAACCCCCTCAATTCAGGTAGGCGTAGGGGGTGGGAGAGGATGGGAGAGGGGGAATCCCAATGGGACCATGTTTCAGGGTGAACTTGGCCTTTAAAAAGGAACTCAAATGGCAAACCAAGTGTAAAATTTCACTCTGGCGTTCGTCTTGCACACCTCGCAGCCCTGCTAAGTAAATCCCTATAGCTGCCGATATTCTCCTTTAACAACTAGCCTCCATTCTGAGTCCAAGGAATTTAAATGGAGTGTTCACTGGTTCAAGCCCCGCCCTCTGTCCGCACGGTCACCTCCCTCCTGCAGAGTAGAGCGGGTGACAAAGATTTCTCATCAAGTACGCACAGCAAAGTAAATTCTGCGGGCTTTCCAATCTCAGCATGGTTGAGGCGTTTCCTGTACAGCATTGACTCGGCTGATTGATTTTTATTGGTTCCCTGGAGCAGCGGTAAAAGATCCATCGCAGGTTCGTGATATGGTTAAATCATTAGCAGTTTGGGCCCCCTTGTCCGGCAATACCCGATCAGTCCTGTAACCAGTCTGGGTACCCGGAGCTGCTTTACGTGAAATGCCGCTGCTGCTTTTCCATCAAGTCCCTCGCAAAGCCTGGAAGTAATTACGTCTTTCTTCATTTTTGTTTTTGTTCTGCTTTTCTTATGTAAACCGCAAATAAACAATGAAAGCCGAGGCTGACCTTACATAAAACGGAACACAAACGCCGAAATAACTGGCATGAGAAAAAAAAGTCTTCCTCCTTAAAAGGAGAACTATGAGGCGAGTGCTTTTCACTCACCTCATAGTTCTAGCCGACCTGTGACAATGAGACTGTCACAGGTCGGCTCAGTAGATCGGGAGGTGAGCGAACACATACCAGCGTTCGCTCACCTCTCGATCCTGTCACGGCTCTCTGCTGTGACAGGGGAGGGGCTGGATTCCCCCCTCCCCGCTCCGATCCGCCAAACGCTGACTGGCGGAACGGACGTGGGAGGGGGCAGGTACAGCTGGCTCTGCCTCTAGATAGCAGAGCCAGCTGTCAGTCACGCAGATGGGCGGATCCCGGCACAATTGTCGGGATCCGCTTCAGCTGCAGCATCTCAGTATACAACAGCTCGCGGTATACTGAGCCTAGGGTGACGGGAGGACGCTAGTTTATGTCCACCCGTTGCCCTAAGGAGAACTATGGGGAAAAGCCTTAACCCCATAGTTCTCCTTTAAATGAAATACCTAATAACAGTGCAAGATTTCTTTTAACTGGGTCCTCCAACTTTATGCAGGACTGGAGCTGCCATGTTTAACTCTCTTAAAAAGTCCACCCAAAACTTTGAGCGGATGCCGACACATGGGATTAACCTTCAGCTGTTTATAATGTGAGTTCCAGTGGAGTTACTTGGACCATAATCTGGGGTCTAGCAGCTAAAGGCTGAATACTACATGTATACATGTACTGCTATGGGGAGTCTATAAAAGGGGGCGTGGCCAGACTGCTCAGTATACAGCGGAGGAAGGATGTAGCTCGGGTCTGGATGCGGGACCCTAAAAGGTTCCTCCTTTGAGGTCACTGACTGTTGTACGAAGATGAGTGGTGATTGTACCTGCCAATGCAAACCAAAAAAAACCCCAGGGTCAGGTGGACCTGATGTGACCTTAAAAGGATCGATATCTGCCCAAAACTGAGAACGTGAGTCATATAAAAAGGATCAGTCTACCCACAGACTACATGCTGGAGAGTTGAAGAAGATGTAATCCCTGAGTGAATAATATTTCGTTTTCTAAAGAACTGTGTATCATCAACAACAAACATTTTTTTTAAAGAAGACTCAATGACACTACTGCTCTAAGGGTGCAGGGTGACTGGCCTTGCCTCCACCCCCCACCCCCCTCTTGTAGTTTCCTATAGTGGGTGGTGCCTGCTGGACCCCTCCCACAGATGTACTTCCTCAATACACCAACAGAATTCCACTAAGCCCTGTGAATATGCACTTTCTGTGTCACCACTCTCACAGAGCCAGCCTTCTGAACTACAACTCAACGTTTGAACAATGTAACATTACCATTGCCAGCTGGAAGCCTTCTTGAGAAATGGAGATTGCATCACATCAAGCAGCTGGTAAAGAGATGCAAAGCACACTGGGAATCCAGGAAATTGATGAACGTGATGGGAAGACGGAAGGCAGCAAAAGCTTTGATTGCATTATCAAAAGCAACTCTGGTATGTATTCCTATTACAATGCTGATGTGATAACAGGAGTAAATGTTGGGACTACCACTCCTTTAAGGCTGCCATACACATAGGGGTGTACAGTATTCTTAAGCAAACCACAGAGCCATTGACCTTGCAAAACTGCATGTATGTTGGTTCTGTGCAAATGGAGGCAAAAACGAATGTCATTAGCATATTTTCTTTCCATCTGAAATATATTAGGAAAACACCACATTATGGCCACTAGATGTAGCCGAGGAGCAGAGGAATTCTCAGACAAAAGTCAACTGTTGTTGAACAGAGGGGGGGCCAACTGGTGGAAATTCGACCAGTGTATGGCCAGTTTTAATGGCAGCGGAGGACAAAACAATCACCTCTGCCTACTCCTACCCACATTGCCATCCCGCTCTATGGATGGAGCTGAATAACACCCTCCAAATGTTCTGATTCATCCAAAATATTAATCAAGCTGCTACTCTACCATCGGCTGCAATTTTCCCTTTTGTTTTTCAGGTAATAAACTTCAAAAAGCTACATGCGACAGTCACACGGGTCCTCGGCGAAGCTGCGCGTCGGGGATTCCTCTTGTACGATTTCAAAGAGCGATCGGGCCTGACGCAGGCTGTGCAGACAACGCTCCGGGCTCTGATATGATCAAACTTTCATAATCCACCAAACAATTGGCAGCCCGCCAGCAACAGTGGGAAGGCGGCAGAGCCGGGAAGCATCAATGGGAAGGGCACAGGGAAAATGTCTTTTGTGGAATTTAAAGGGGAAACAGGAGACAAAAAAATGCCCAGGAAAGCTGTATAATGGGAGGTGATACACCGGGCAACCTCTCAATGGTTGGCAGAGGCAACACCCCTACTATGACCTTGAGTTCTAAGAGATGAATCCCACTTTAAAGTGTATCTAAACCCAAAAAGAACGATTTCATATATTGCAGTTCACCGGTCCTTAGATCTGCTGGCTGCATAGTATTATTTTTTAGGCTTTGCTTCCTTTATATTAACATGGTGATCCTGCCAGTAACACACTTATTGTCCAAGGGTGCCAGAACAGTTACTGTACCCAGAGCCGCCATTAGAAATCTTGAGGTCCCGTACACCCTACCTGACATGGCCACTCCCAACTGACCTTCAATCCCTTTTATTACGCAGACCCTCCCCCCCACCCCCCTTCAAGTGGCCGGGCGCAACGGAGCCTAAGCACAGTCCAGACGAGCAGGTTGGACCCTAATTGGCATGCCCAGAATACTGTTCCACCCAAGCACCATATTAAC
>NW_017306582.1:110103-113570 GCF_000935625.1 Nanorana parkeri
GCTATCACATGTGGGCAGGGCCATCCTCCTTCCTTAGAGGCAGCCTGTGCTGGGTTTGAGCCCCCCTGCTGACTTGATGGGGCCCGTTACAGGCTGCCTGTACCTCCCTGTCGGCGCCCCTGACTGTACCCATAAAGCAGGGGTCTGCAACCTGCGGCTCCGGAGCCGCATGTGGCTCTTTCATCCCTCTGCTGTGGCTCCCTGTCCAGGGGCGGAACTACCGCCAGTGCCTCGGGGCCTGAGGGGGCCCAGTGAGGTCCGGGTGTAACTGCACACGGTGTGCTGTTATTTCATTTAATTAGAAAAATTGATTATAATGGGGAACATTACAATGTAATGTTCTCTATTATAATCTATTTCTCTAAATAAATGATTAGACATGGCCGCTGTTCTATCAATGTTTGTGTCTACGTTTGGAAACACATCTTCTGCAGAAAGCCGCACAGCCACGCCAAGGCACCTCTTATAGTGCGGTCCTAACTCTAAACTATGAGAGTCTCCATCTTGGAGCACATGGGGGCAGAAGATATCAAATTGGGTGCAGGTTTGTCAGGAGGAAGCCCGACCTCCCTTAAAAGGCACAGGAACACACAAGGGATCCCACACATCCCAATGGCAGCTGAGAACCCCCATGCATCACTGCACCAAATCAGTCAAGCAAAACAAATGACAAACGCACTCAACAATTTGTCACCAGCTATACAGTAAGGTGCACACGAAATGGGCTTTGAACAGTAAAACACTGTGGCTGTGTGGCTTTCACATTTTCTGCAGAAGACGTGTATCCAAACCTCTGTTATTAACCTTAGTGGTGAGACAAGTTTTTTTACATGCTGGCTTGTGAGTGTGCCATGATACCTTTCTACTGTTTTACAAAGTTTGATAGAACGCCACCATCAGGGGGGTTCGGCCAGTACCCATGTGAGGGTTCTGGGCAGCCTGGGGGGCCTCTTATACGAGTATCAGCTGTACCAGAGGCGGCATGGCAGAGGCGACAGGGGAGGGGGTGAAGGAGGCCAGGCCCCAGCAGCAGCAGGTAAGAGGAGCTGAGAGGAGGTACAGGGAAAAGGGGACCCTGGCGACAAGCCCACCTAAACCCACCATAGAGAGTCTCAGATGGGCTGTGCAAGATCTATGGTGTGCTCTGCAAGGCCACTCTCATGTGGGCTCTGCAGGGTCTCAGGTGAGTCCAGAGACCAGTGCGTTACTAAGCCTAGAGTGTTACTAAGCCCACATATACCTATATACATGCTATACATAGCATAAAGGTTAAAAAAAACGATATATGGAGTGTTATCTTCATTTTAGATGTCAAAAGGGTTTTGTGGCTCCCGGTGTTTTCTTTTCTGTGGGAAACGGGTCCAAATGGCTCTTTGAGTGTTTAAGGTTGCTGACCCCTGCCATAGAGGAACAGGGCTGTTCCCTAGAGCAAGAAGCATGTTAGGACTGGACACCTTCCCCTGTCCATAACATTGGAGGGTTCTGTAGTTTAGAAAAGTAAACTGAGCATGGCTGATAATAGTGTTTAAAGGCCAAGTTTACCTTTTGGACCATTAAAATATGAAAACCTTTTGTGCTTACAATTTAGCTGCATTAAACTGAGCTGCATGCACCACGGACAAAGCGGGTGTGAAGGTTGCTGTGGATTCTAATTGTGCAGCTATCTCAGCAAATCTCAGAAGGAGATCTTTTACCACTCAATGTTCTCAACAAGAGATCTGCTAATGTGGCCAGCCTAGCAATCCACCATGACTGCCATAATAAAGAAAAGGACAAGACAAGTAGCATGGGGCTCACAAGCCACTGCATGCTCCTGACAAGCTTTAGGTAATTGGCTGCATTTTGACATTCAGCAAATCGGATCCAAAAGAGAACTTCTTGTGATATCTTACCCTATTAATGCTAGTCCTTAAAGGTACGCCTGCATGTACCTGTTATAGGGAGTCTTCAGGGCAACCCAGGAGACCCCCAAAACTCTGGCACACGCAGTGGGAGCCCTCGCCATCCCAAAATGCAAGCAGGTCTCCGAGTGACCAACAGAAGGGCATTTCCGTTGCATTGTCGGAAGGCAAGAAGACGTACCAGACTGTGCTGGGTTATGGGGCTCCTTGGCCACATTGAAAAAGATTTGGCAACAATGAGAGGGACATGCAATCAACTAGTGGTGCCTATGCTTAGGGATTACAGTTAGCTAGCCATGTTTTTTTACAGGACTGGTTAATCTTAAACCTTGAGTGGGCACTGAAACTCTTATCAATCTGCCCTGATGCTTCCAGCCCTCAGCATATCAACATAGCAAAATGAGAGTACCACCAGCCTGGCCGCGGTCACTGGAGAGCCCCTGTAATGCATCTGGCAGGATACAGAAGTTGTAGCTCTGGTGGTCACACTTCTCCCCTATCACTGGAGCGCTGTAGTATTATTGCTGGCCCCTGTTCAAGCAGCTGGAGTGCCTGCACAGCCTGAGCCAACTTTATGTCTTCATCCCTCACACAGTCGCAGTTAACCACGTCATGGGCAGCCCGGCAGCTTTACTGCAGGTTTGCCTGATGAAGTCTCATATCTTGTCTCCTTTGACATTGCTAGCTGATGCTTTGTGGATGCTAGTGGGTCGAGTCACCGGCAGGTTTACAACATACCTTAATGTAGGGGTAGGCAACCGTGACGCTCCAGCTGGGGTGAAATTACAAATCCAATCATGTCCCTGGCAGTCATGACTATCAGAGTCTTGCAATGCCTTGTGGGATTTGTAGTTCCACCACAGCTGGAGTGCCGTGGTTGCCTTCCTCCTGCCTTAAGGTACACATCACCAGTTGCGAGATCTGTTCAGATTCCTGGATCTGCCCACCAAGCAGGATGTCATTCCTCCAGTTGCATTACCCATAGCGTACTGTATATTGCAGACTACATATGATCAATGGTGTTGGTGCTGCCTCGGTAGTCTCTTATGATGGGCAACACTCCCAATCCTATGGCAGCCAGGAGACCATGTGATCTTCAGTATAGGTTGGACAAGAAGTACCTTTTTACTCTAAATATTGTGATGCTGATTCGTGTGACGTATGAATAAATAATAGGTTCGCTTTAATCTGAACTGGTTGTTATACTGCATGTTTCTGGGGATTTTCCTTGGGTTGAAGCTGTAAATACCACATTTCGACGCTGCCTGGAAGAGCCTGTTGTTGGAGGTAATGTGGCATTTCTTGGTCCTCCATGTAGCATTCAAGCAATCATCCTAACTCAGTGTAGCAGCATCCTCACCTTGAACCTTGTTGTTTTAAAGCTCCGTGGGGGTGGAGTTTTACTTTTCAGATCCTGGCAGTTTGTAGAGTTGGTGGCAAACCGTGGAAAAGGGCTCCCAATTCGATGCAGATTAAGACCAGAGAAGTAGCCAACAATCAATTATTAGACTTGGCGCTTCATGTTCATGATATTCCTGTCCTGAACATGAAGCGCCAAGTCTAATA
>NW_017306582.1:113635-115000 GCF_000935625.1 Nanorana parkeri
AAAAAACTAAAAACCTGCTGACCTTTTATGACACCCACCCACAAGATGGCACCACTGCAAAGGATCAGCATTACATTCATGCCACCATACTTCTTCTCCCTGATTTAGTGACTCAGAGAGTGCTTGGGATCACATGACCACATTATGATAAAGAAAATAAGAAAAGTATTTCACACAATTCTAACAACTGAATAGACACTTTCCATGGTAGAATGAGCAGGTGAAAAGTCAGACTGCATGCTTACGGGTATGCTCAGCGTTCAGATTTAATAACACCAAGCAGAAAAAAAATGAACCTGTCTAACTAACCTCTTGTGGTTGGGAACCGGCCATCTGTAACCGAATCCACAAAGCAACCATACAGTACTACTCATAGGAGGTACATTATTAAATAACCCCAATTATGTAACATTTGATTTGCAGAAACCATTATCTGGTATGTAATTACCTCAAACCAGCACAGAGTTCCACTCAGTTTCCTGATATTCCACGAAGACTCTACCTGCAAAAGATTAAAACAGATGACACATTTAAAGGGGCAGCTTCATGCTGAAGAGTACAGATGATACATTATTATTATTATTATTATAGAATATTAGAGTATAGAAGATAAAGACAACACTGATATTTAGGACACATGCCCTCTATGTCATTAAAAATGTTATACACATATAATCCTCATTTCCCAGACTTGAACTCATTACCTATGGTGAGCCCTAAACACCTAAACTTGCTTCCTCAACCGCAGCATAACCCCTAAACCCTTAGCCTAACTCCACATGCCCCCCAAAGAAAACACCTGCTTTACCCCGCAGTCAGGATAACAACTATATATTCTCAGTTGGATATTCAGCTTTTTGTGTATC
Organism: Nanorana parkeri; assembly: GCF_000935625.1. NCBI lineage: Eukaryota > Metazoa > Chordata > Amphibia > Anura > Dicroglossidae > Nanorana > Nanorana parkeri. Next base: position 114,502 of record NW_017306582.1, read on the forward strand.
CAGGAATAGTCAATTCTCTAGCGCAGCCCCCTTCCTCCTTGTACAGCATAACCCTCTCCTCTTCTGCGAGTGTCTAGTTAATGTCTGTGTTGGCCCAGCTCCAATGCCCCACCCTTCACCTGCCTACATAGGCTTTAATGTAGCTACTGGGGTAGGAGCAAAGGGAAATACAATAGAGCAGCTTTCTCAGCCAGGGTGCTTTCTGGCTTCCTCAGGGGCACCTCAAAATTATTACACAGCATCGTGTCTTTCCATGGTGCAGACGAGACGCTGCCAACACCATGGAAATGAAGGGCGCTAATCCAGGGAGGACGGGATCCATTCAGAAAACAATGGAAGATCGCCTCCATCCATACCTGCTCTGCCTCCTGCCCTCTGATGGGAGGCTCCTGATGTGATGGTAGGACTGATGTGAAAAGAGGGGGGCTGCTGGTGTATAAGGAGGGGGGCTGCTGGTGTATAAGGATGTGTATAAGAAGGGAGCTGCTGGTGTATAAGG
>NW_017306582.1:115218-121865 GCF_000935625.1 Nanorana parkeri
GAAAGGAGGGAGGGGGCTCCGGGTGCGAAAGGAGGTAGGGGGCTCCTGGTGCAAAAGGAGGGAGGGGGCTCCTGGTGCAAAAGGAGGGAGGGGGCTCCTGGTGTGAAAGGAGGGAGGGGGCTCCTGGTGTGAAGGGGTGCCTAAGGTGAAGCAGGACTCTATTGTGAAGGGGGAACCCAACATTCTTTGTGTTTTTGCATTGGGTCCCTCCTTAAATTCCATACCAGATCCCTATATCAGATCAAGGTCTGATATGGATTTTGTACGGACCACAAGTAGCGACGCCTGGCATCAGTCTTCGTGTTTTGACTGTCTACACAAGGGAGGCTTATACAGTATCTTTACAGTAACGTGTATCTTTTAACTCTTCTACATTTGGTGTTAATATTTAGGGTGTTTTTTTTGCTGGTTTTGGGCCCTTAAAATGTTTTAGCCATTCTGCTTGAGCACAACAAGCCCCATCCTGAAACTCCTTCCATCCTGTGCCTTTCTTACACTTCACATAGCGGTTCTGAGCCGGCGAGACTGGCGGTCGGCTCCTCACTATCGGGTTAATCTACTGCGAAGCGCTTCTAACTGCGGAGTTGAAGCTGATCCTTTCAGAGAGAGAAACTCATTTTTCACCTGTCAGATTATTGCTCGTTCCCCGTCTGCGCGCCTCGCCTGTCAGAGAGGCCGGCTGCTCCCCATAATACAGGACTATTACAGCGGAATCCTCCAGACAGAACGCAGAGAAGAGGGGGGAAAAAAATCCACTTACATTTCTCTCTCCTTCAGTGACACGGGTTTCATAGCAGTACGCCAGCAGCACATCGATCAGACCTAGGTACGCCAGCTGCTTCGCTCTCTTATCCAGCAGATAGGACTTGTTGGTGAATTTTCTCAGCTGCTCCTTCTCCTTCTCTGTAAACGTGACTGTGAAGAGTGGGAAGGGAAACATTTTAATTTCGGCCATAGCCAATTTGGCTCAGTAGGTCCTGCCTATCACTCAGGCGCCAATTAGTTTGAGAGGCCAAACGTAAATGTCTAGACACAAAATATTAAACTAGCACAAAAGAAAAATAAATACTGAACCTAAATAGGATTAGCAGAGGCAAATGAAGTATGCAGTACTCACTCCTAGAATGGTCATACATACACCCTCCCCTGCCACAGCCGCCATATATACAGGGCTATCCTCCCACCAAAGCAGCCATGTATACAGGGTTACCCCCTCCCCCCCACCACCACACCAGTGCAGCCATATATACAGGGCTATCCTCCCACCAGAGCAGCCATGTATACAGGGTTTCCCTCCCACTACCACACCAGTGCTGCCATATATACAGGGCTATCCTCCCACCAGAGCAGCCATGTATACAGGGTTACCCTCCCACCATCACACCAGAGCTGTCATATAAACAGGGCTACCCTACCACCATCACATCAAAGAAGCCATATATACAGTGCTACCCTCCCACCACCGCACCACAGCCATATATACTGGCTATATCCTCCTTGCACCACCACCATAGAAGTTAAATATACAGTTCTACCCTTTCTTGCAGTAGTCATATATAATGGTCCATCTTAACCCCAGATCAGCAATATATAAAGCCCCAAGTTCCCCACAGCAGCCATATGTTCAGGTTTATCTTTCCATCACCAGAGCAGCCATATATACAAGGTCTATCCTGCCTCCTCCACGCTATAGGAGCCATATATACAGTTCCATCCTCATCCGCAGAAGCCATGTATACAGATCTATCTTACCACCTCCACCTGAGCAACCATATATACAGTCCCATCATCCCCCACAGCAGCCATACACACACACATATCTCACCCCCAGAGAACCATAGGAGCCATAGATACAGTCCCACTATCATGCACACCAGCCTTATATACAGGTCTATCTTCCCACCACCACCAGAGAAGCCATATATATACACAGTTTCAACTCCCCACCCTAGGAGCCCTGTATACAAGTCTCTATACCCCCTCCAACAGTCATAATCCTGGCTCTAGTGGGCTTTGTTGGTGGTGTAGAGTTTTTTGGTTATGCCTCACAGTGGCTAGAGCTAATCCCTAATTGTGATGTTCACCATCAGAAAACTGCTTCTCAGAGGAGCAACTGGTGTGCAACTTTAGGAAGAGGATGTGTTCTGCAACATCTGACCAGACAGGGACCAAATGTAATGACACAGGGGAAGCACTTCCAGGCGGGGGTCACTTGTCCGAGGGGAGAATCTTTGCATGGAAAGTAGACCTTTAATTTGCCTTCTTAGTGCAAAATAGCTCATTTAATAGCCTGTTACAACCAATCCTCTGCTGCTGTTTCCTAGTTCCCCCTTTGCTACCCTGTGAAACACTCAGTACTTCCAAGTACAGGGGAGAGCTTATGATTGGTCCAGCACTATCACATGGGGGCAAGGAGAGTCATCATCCCTGTGTAAGCTCCAACCAGAGTAACTTGTCTTTATCTACTCTGTGGATGAACACAACAATGGCACAGTGAACAGAAATTGCATTTGCGATGCTGGTGATGGGGACCCTAATGTAAATCTATTACAAAGGTTTGCGCCAAGCAATTTGGTGCTCTTGCAATGTCGGACACCCAAAATCTATCACAGCAACTCCAACAATCTGTGCGGAGCACTAAATCTGTAACATTTATTTATCTGGTTATACAGCGGCGAAATAATTCTACAAGGCATTACAGAATACATCCACAGAGACAAGTCAGTTCCTGCCCCAAGGAAGCTTATAACCTGCCTGCGGTCTGTTCATTGCTGCTTTTCCCTTTGGCCGCACGTCACACGGTTTTGCTGTAGTTCAAAATAGAAAGTTGCAGCGTCAAAGTAAAGTGAACTAAAATGTTCCGTTTATGAAATTATGTTTTATAGCAGTTCTTTGTCCAGAAGGGCCTGAGCACTTCCTGATTCTCTGCAGATAGAAAGCCCAGAGGGTTCCAAAAAAAACTGTTTGGATCTCTTCCCAACATAGTAAGAAATCAGCTGGGGAAGAAATTCGGAGCAGAATTCAATTTGAGCTTCCTCCCTGCTGGCTGCTTTTGATAAATATGGAATATTCACATGCAATCATTTCATATTTATCTAAGAAATCCAAAAAAATATATTTTATGAACAAAAATAACTAAATATCCAAATACACAATAAATTCATTTTAATAAAGCAACCAAACTTATTAAGGGGTTTGAGGACCTGAACTATGAAACAAGTTTGTTAAAATTAAATATGTTCTCTTTGGAGGTTAGGAGACTAAGGGGGGACATGATTTTCCTGTATCAACTATTCAAGGGCGACAGCAACATTATTAACAAACTGTTTAAGGTTAGCTCCATAACAAAGACCAGAGGGCACAGCCAAAAATTGGTGGGAAAAAAATTTGAACACACAGGGCGCAAGGGGTTCTTTATAGTCAGAGCGGTTAAGGTCTGGAACTCGCTGCCGCAGGAAGTGATCTCGGCAAAGAGTGTGGAATCATTCAAGAAACTCCTGGACGAGTTCCTCGGACACCATAATATACAGGGGTACAGGTACGCCTAAGAGCAAAATCCCACATGGACTAATACACACGTACACACCTGTTCAAACATAAATGCATACACGCAATAGGTTGGACTTGATGGACTTATGTCTTTATTCAACCTCAAATACTATGTAACTAAAAAAAAATTAAAAAAATTGGTGGCATTAGCTGCAAAACGGTTTCATTGGGTCATTTATTTAACGTATTTATATCTTTATTTATTATGAACTAACTGCAATAAGGCAAAAATACGTAAAGGCATTGCAGAGAGCAGCTTCTCTTGTAATAAATAATTTCAACCTCGGAAAAAGAAAAAAAAAAAGGCCCCGGTCTGCCAGTTTGAGCAGAATCAGATTATGAGAAGCCGATATGTAAGCAAGGAAGGGCAGCACAGGCAGCTACCCAGGGCGTAGTGTAGGCAGGGGACATAATATCAAATACCACTTGGCTAAAAAGAGGCCGAACCCAAAATGTTTGAGGTGAGGTAGTGATATAACAAAAATGCAGAATTCCATGCACAAATACCTACTTACACCTCTGGAGGAAGGATGGGTACTGGGCACTTTCCAAATCCAAAAGCCTGCACTTCCCTCTGCTACCACTAGGAGTCAGACACAAGGAACGCTACAGAAATCTTGTACCAACTACACAGGACATTTGTAAGCTGATGGTTTCTGGAGTCACTAAAGGGTACCTGTCACTTAGTAAAAATTATAAAAGTAAGGCGGTGTAACGTGAAGGAGGTAGATGTCGTATTTGGCTATTCTATTGATGAAGACATCCAAGAGCTGGCACAGTAATGCATGCAAAAAAGATTGCATTAACCCTTTCGCTGCCAAGCCCTCCGGAACATTTTTCAAATCAGCTGGCCAAGCCATTTTTGAATTTTCTGCAATTTTTTCCTATTGGTTTGATTTTCAACTGCTGCGTTGCTAGCGTTTGTCAAAGACCCCCCAAACCATATATTTTCTGAATGCGCAGGCCCGGTAGAATAAAAAGATGGTGATACTAAATTTGTAGGCCCTGCGATAATTGCGCAAATGTTTCTCAAATTAATATTAAACCGATAAAAATACACAATTCAATTGTTAAAACACACCAAAATCAGTATCCGTGCACAAAAAAAATAATTTTCTGACTAAATCTAAAAGATAAAACTGTATTGAGTTAATAAATAACAGGGGTTAGGGGTGGAATGTTACCCTCTCTGCACCATACAGCGGTGTGTAATTCATTTGATATCCTGCTGTTTGGATCTCTTCCCAACATAGTAATAAATCAGCTGGGGAAGAAATTCGGAGCAGAATTCAATTTGAGCTTCCTACCTGCTGGCTGCTTTTGATAAATATGGAATATTCACATGCAATCATTTCATATTTATCTAAGAAATCCAAAAAAATATATTTTATGAACAAAAATAACTAAATATCCAAATACACAATAAATTCATTTTAATAAAGCAACCAAACTTATTAAGGGGTTTGAGGACCTGAACTATGAAACAAGTTTGTTAAAATTAAATATGTTCTCTTTGGAGGTTAGGAGACTAAGGGGGGACATGATTTTCCTGTATCAACTATTCAAGGGCGACAGCAACATTATTAACAAACTGTTTAAGGTTAGCTCCATAACAAAGACCAGAGGGCACAGCCAAAAATTGGTGGGAAAAAAATTTGAACACACAGGGCGCAAGGGGTTCTTTATAGTCAGAGCGGTTAAGGTCTGGAACTCGCTGCCGCAGGAAGTGATCTCGGCAAAGAGTGTGGAATCATTCAAGAAACTCCTGGACGAGTTCCTCGGACACCATAATATACAGGGGTACAGGTACGCCTAAGAGCAAAATCCCACATGGACTAATACACACGTACACACCTGTTCAAACATAAATGCATACACGCAATAGGTTGGACTTGATGGACTTATGTCTTTATTCAACCTCAAATACTATGTAACTAAAAAAAAATTAAAAAAATTGGTGGCATTAGCTGCAAAACGGTTTCATTGGGTCATTTATTTAACGTATTTATATCTTTATTTATTATGAACTAACTGCAATAAGGCAAAAATACGTAAAGGCATTGCAGAGAGCAGCTTCTCTTGTAATAAATAATTTCAACCTCGGAAAAAGAAAAAAAAAAAGGCCCCGGTCTGCCAGTTTGAGCAGAATCAGATTATGAGAAGCCGATATGTAAGCAAGGAAGGGCAGCACAGGCAGCTACCCAGGGCGTAGTGTAGGCAGGGGACATAATATCAAATACCACTTGGCTAAAAAGAGGCCGAACCCAAAATGTTTGAGGTGAGGTAGTGATATAACAAAAATGCAGAATTCCATGCACAAATACCTACTTACACCTCTGGAGGAAGGATGGGTACTGGGCACTTTCCAAATCCAAAAGCCTGCACTTCCCTCTGCTACCACTAGGAGTCAGACACAAGGAACGCTACAGAAATCTTGTACCAACTACACAGGACATTTGTAAGCTGATGGTTTCTGGAGTCACTAAAGGGTACCTGTCACTTAGTAAAAATTATAAAAGTAAGGCGGTGTAACGTGAAGGAGGTAGATGTCGTATTTGGCTATTCTATTGATGAAGACATCCAAGAGCTGGCACAGTAATGCATGCAAAAAAGATTGCATTAACCCTTTCGCTGCCAAGCCCTCCGGAACATTTTTCAAATCAGCTGGCCAAGCCATTTTTGAATTTTCTGCAATTTTTTCCTATTGGTTTGATTTTCAACTGCTGCGTTGCTAGCGTTTGTCAAAGACCCCCCAAACCATATATTTTCTGAATGCGCAGGCCCGGTAGAATAAAAAGATGGTGATACTAAATTTGTAGGCCCTGCGATAATTGCGCAAATGTTTCTCAAATTAATATTAAACCGATAAAAATACACAATTCAATTGTTAAAACACACCAAAATCAGTATCCGTGCACAAAAAAAATAATTTTCTGACTAAATCTAAAAGATAAAACTGTATTGAGTTAATAAATAACAAATATTAGCAAATTTGTAATTGCGCCTTTTTGCGAAAAGGTAAAAAAATGAAGGTATGCAAAACTGTAAATAATCGACTTATGTAAAAAATTGTTTTGGTGTTTGTGTTGTGATAAAAT
>NW_017306582.1:123190-125101 GCF_000935625.1 Nanorana parkeri
TGAATGGGGAGGAGCCTCTGTAGTGAGTGCTAGTCCCCATTCATAAATTCTTGAATGAACAGGCTGAGATGTAGATCGCAGCCTGTTCATTCATAACTGGGGACACATAGTACTATGTGTCCCCAGTTATTTACAAACACCGGAGTGATCAGACGATCACTCCGGTGTTTACTCTGCACAGAGGGATCGTTAAATATCATTGATATTTAACGATCCCCCGCTCGGCCACGCTACACAGAGCCGCTGTCATCCAAAAACTGACAGGATGACAGCGGCTCGGATCGGAACACTGCTCGGCCATCCTGAATTGCGGCCAGCTGCCGCTCGTTCCCCGGACCCCCCCGACGGTGATTTTTTAATGGATCCCCGCTGCCACAGACCCTACAAGCAGTGGGGATCCATGGAGTCCCTCATCCCTCCCTGGGATGGCTCCAGGGAGGGATGAGAGACTCCAGATGGCGGGGGGGGGGGCGCCCGGTATTTTTAAAATTAGCGGTCATCAGCGGCTTGTGAGCCGCTGATGACAGCTATTAATTTAAAGGGGACAGTCTGCTGAACAGTTCTACTATAAGCTGATGGTCGCTAAAGCGACCATCAGCTTATAGTAGAACTGTAAATGCCAGGTCCGTACGACGTACTGAGCTGGCCAGCTGGAAGCACTTTTGTAGCTCCGCACGACGTACGTCCTTGGCAGCGAAAGGGTTAAAAGGGTGCTGAATATCACCTTTTCAAAATACAGTAAAACCATCCAAAAAAAAATATGTGTGCAATTCAAAAAGGAAAATCACTTACCCCAACTGCTCATTACAAAACAAACTCCACATCTCCTTATCCATAGATGAAGCAGACCTCAGCTTCATCAGACCCCTGATGTCTCTATAAAGAGGACCTGTCACTTCTTTTGCTATCACATTATAGGGGTTTCTTAGCCCCCTCTGTGATGGCAATAAAGCTATCATTCTGAGCCTGATGAAAGGGACCCTTAGAGGCCCCGAAAGCGCTTGCAGTTGAATGGCAATGTGCCAATAAATTGACTATTGCTTCATTAACCCTTGCTGGTGACGTTATTTTCTATCGTATTTACCCGACGTGACCCCGTCTGTTATATTTTACCAAAAAAGTGGGTAATATTAGTTGTTTTATAACATAATGTAAAAAAAAATTCAAAATTTTCAGTAATTTCTCCTGAATATAGTAAAAAATAAAAACCCGCAGTGGTGATTAAAAACCACCAAAAGAAAGCTCTATCTGTACCCAAAAAATGGTATAAAATTCATTTCAGTACAGCGTCGCATGACAGAATAAATGTCAGTCAAAGTAGCACAGCGCTGAATACTGAAAAATGGCCTGGCCTGGAAGGGGGTCTAAACACCTGGTCTTCAAGCGGTTAAGCTCCAGAGCCAGCCATAGGGCTATATTTTCGGGAATAACTGTTATTATTATTATTAGGAATGCACAGATACTAGTATTAGTACCGATACAGAAACTTCCAGTATTAGGAAGCCCGGCTTCTTGATTGGCTAGGAAGCCAGTTCCTTGGTCACTCTAAGGCAGGGGTCCTCAAACTACGGCCCGCGGGCCACATCCGGCACGTAAGGGTCTTTAACCCGGCCCGCTCCTGGCGGTGGGTTGTGGGCGATGAGATGCAGGTGAAGGGCGGCGGGTGACAGGCACCGGGTGGCGCTGTCTTCACTCTCTCCCAGTGGCGTAGCGGGGGGGTGTCACCGCTGCATCAGATGCGGCTCTCTAATTGGGCCGCCGCTCGCTCCTCAAGGAGGTCCTTAGGAGGCCCCAGCGGGCGGACCTCTACAATGCCTGATTAGAGGGCCTTGTCTGCCTGATCCAGACAGCCCGGATTGCATACGAGGCAATCAGGCATTGTAGAGGGCCGCCCGCTGGGGCCTCCTAAGG
>NW_017306582.1:125468-126760 GCF_000935625.1 Nanorana parkeri
GGGCCTTGTCGCCTGATCCAGACAGCCCGGATTGCATACGAGGCAATCAGGCATTGTAGAGGGCCGCCCGCTGGGGCCTCCTAAGGACCCCCTTGAGGAGCGAGCGGGCGGGCTGACCAGGCGCAGGTGGCAGAGAGGTGGCAGAGAGGTGGCGGAGGGAGCCACTGCAACTGCGGCCACAGCAGACCCCCCACAACCAGGGAGCACCCACTGACCATCAGGGTAAGTTAACAACTCTTAAAATAAAGAGGAACTATATATCTATATATTGTAATATTCACCTGATCCCTGGATCCACCGACGAACGCTGCGTCCCATCTCCCACGCTGTCAGAAGCTGCAACAGAGCGTGCTGGTTACTACTTAAACCGGCGCGCGTTGTGTGCAGCTTCTGAGAATATACGCTATTAGCGTAGCGGAGACGCCGGTTGCGCATTTTGCACAGCTCCTGCTACGCTAATAGCGTGTATTCTCAGAAGCTGCACACAGCGCGCGCCGGTTTAAGTAGTAACCAGCCTGCTCTGTTGCAGCAATTTTTTCTATTCAGCCTGGCTTCCTGACCAATCAGGAAGCCGGGCAGTACGTCATGACTCGTGTCACAGCTTCCTGATTGGTTAGGAAGCCGGGCTGCCTACCAACAAGTGAAGCTTGCTTCCCAGCCAATCAGGAAGCCATGATGCAAGTCATGAAGTACCACCTGGCTTCCTGATTGGTCAGGAAGCCAGGCTGCCTAGAAAAAAGTGAAGCCGGCTTCCTAGCCAATCAGGAAGCCAGGGGGTGGGTCATGACGTGGCGGCCAGCTTACTGATTGGTTAGGAAGCCAGGCTGCCTACCAACTGAAGCTTGCTGCCTAGCCAATCAGGAAGCTGGGCAGCATGTCATGACCCGCCTCCTGGCTTCCTGATCCGGCCCCCAACAATGTCTGAGGGACAGTGAACTGGCCCCCCGTTTAAAAAGTTTGAGGACCCCTGCTCTAAGGAATGTTTCCATCACCTTGTTAAATCTTTGCCACGAAGAATTAAAGCAGTTCTGAAGGCAAAAGGGGGTCCAACCCAGTACTAGCACTAGTGTACCTAAAAAAGTGGCCAGTGAGTATACCGTATGTAGGCTGTTGTTGCGGACCTCTTGCTTCAAAAAAAATGCAAGTCCTCAACAACCTCAAAGCTGGAACAAGCTTACAGTTCAGGGGTTTTGACTCTCCAGACTTTCCTGAGCTGCCTGCGTGTTTCAGAAGAGTGCATCAGATCACATGGAAGCCAGTGATGGCCAGACAATTAGCATTTGCAGAAAAAG
>NW_017306582.1:127266-133274 GCF_000935625.1 Nanorana parkeri
TTGCTAAAGTTTTGTAATTGTCACCACCCAGTACGGACATTTGCACACACACAAGTTGGTCCCTTCCATTCCTCCCTTCCATCAGCCTGCGATTGGACAGTATAGGAACAGCAGCAAACTGATGAAGTCAACATTCTGCTCTCTCCTTCCGTTTCTCATTAGCACAGAGGAATGCAGTGGATTGGCTTAGAGTACTGAGCTTCCCTCTCCCAGAGTTCTACCGTACAGAGAATTGCAGGAGGTGGATATGAGCACAGATCCAGGTATCTACATTAGTTGCATTGAAAGTGGACCTGAACTCAAGAAGTATCCGATGTTATAGAGAACATCTAGAAATGCTCATTTTTCTTAAGCAATACCCTGAGAAATCTATAACTTGCCTTGAATTCCCACTGCATGTGCACTTTCTGTGCCCAGACACTCCTGTTCCTTGATTTTCATATCTGTATATCTGCAGTGTGACATCTAAGGCGCTGCTTCCTCTACTGCTGGTCTCATGAGATTTGGAGGGAGATTTGGCCATGTCACTACTGTGCTGCTCACTGTTCTCTTTGCTGGAAAGGAAGCTGTACCTGAGGACCTGCAGTGCAAGGATCTTCCTGCTCTATCTAATTTGTGGACCTGCGATTCCTTTACCTCTCCTGCTGCTTCTTCAATATTTCCTCCACCAGACATCAGAAAGACAGATTTGTCATAAGGAAGCAAGACCTGCCACTACCCAAATGGTGCTCCCACACAGAGATATAAGGGTGTATGTAAAAACAAATCACAGAGCAATTCACCCTGCAAAACCGCATGTACATTCTTTCTGTGCAAATGGAGGCAAAAAACAATGTTGCCATATGTTCCTTCTAGATTGAATGTAACTACAGGAAATTACCACATTATGACCACTAGATGGAGCTGAGAAGCATTGGAATGATTTCTTTCCTATGCTGATTTGCTCCATCTAGTGGCCATAATGTGGTAATTACATAATATCACATTTGATCCGAAAAGAGAATATATCATAACATTAATTTTTGCCCCCGTTCACACAGAAAGAATGTTCATGCTATTTCCCAGGGCGAATGGCTCGGCAAATTGTTTATAAATTATATCTCTACCTCACCCGCCCATACCATACTTTCCCTGGTGTGGTGTCATTTTCCAATTACATTAGCCCCCAACTCACATCCATTCCATCTCCCGCACAGGGCAGGTTAAAGCGGTGATATATCCGAAAGATGAAGGCATGACATCACTGAGCTCCAATTAACATGTTTCACTAGGACCTCATACAGTACATACGACTTTCATTTACAGGAATTTGTTTATACAACGTCCTGGGAGGAATCTCTGGATACAACTACACGGAAATGGACTCATTATAAAGTCACAATTGGTTTCCATGACCCGTCCTGGCTCTCCTAAGGACCTGTAACGCCCTTATGAAACAATGATATGATGCACGGGTCAGAACTTCTCCACAGTACACTGTCCTAGCCATACGCTCCAGACGATGAAAATCACTATTCTTGATATAAAAGTTGAACTACAAATGGCTAAATGCACAACAGAAATACATATATTACTTGCTAAAGTTTTGTAATTGTGTCCAGCCAGTACGGACATTTGCACACACACAAGTTGGTCACTTCCATTCCTCCCTTCCATCAGCCTGCGATTGGACAGTATAGGAACAGCAGCAAACTGATGAAGTCAACATTCTGCTCTCTCCTTCCGTTTCTCATTAGCACAGAGGAATGCAGTGGATTGGCTTAGAGTACTGAGCTTCCCTCTCCCAGAGTTCTACCGTACAGAGAATTGCAGGAGGTGGATATGAGCACAGATCCAGGTATCTACATTAGTTGCATTGAAAGTGGACCTGAACTCAAGAAGTATCCGATGTTATAGAGAACATCTAGAAATGCTCATTTTTCTTAAGCAATACCCTGAGAAATCTATAACTTGCCTTGAATTCCCACTGCATGTGCACTTTCTGTGCCCAGACACTCCTGTTCCTTGATTTTCATATCTGTATATCTGCAGTGTGACATCTAAGGCGCTGCTTCCTCTACTGCTGGTCTCATGAGATTTGGAGGGAGATTTGGCCATGTCACTACTGTGCTGCTCACTGTTCTCTTTGCTGGAAAGGAAGCTGTACCTGAGGACCTGCAGTGCAAGGATCTTCCTGCTCTATCTAATTTGTGGACCTGCGATTCCTTTACCTCTCCTGCTGCTTCTTCAATATTTCCTCCACCAGACATCAGAAAGACAGATTTGTCATAAGGAAGCAAGACCTGCCACTACCCAAATGGTGCTCCCACACAGAGATATAAGGGTGTATGTAAAAACAAATCACAGAGCAATTCACCCTGCAAAACCGCATGTACATTCTTTCTGTGCAAATGGAGGCAAAAAACAATGTTGCCATATGTTCCTTCTAGATTGAATGTAACTACAGGAAATTACCACATTATGACCACTAGATGGAGCTGAGAAGCATTGGAATGATTTCTTTCCTATGCTGATTTGCTCCATCTAGTGGCCATAATGTGGTAATTACATAATATCACATTTGATCCGAAAAGAGAATATATCATAACATTAATTTTTGCCCCCGTTCACACAGAAAGAATGTTCATGCTATTTCCCAGGGCGAATGGCTCGGCAAATTGTTTATAAATTATATCTCTACCTCTAAAATGTTGAACAAGGAATAGCAAATTCGCAAATCAGGAAAATATCAGCTGCAGAAAAACCAAAGAAAATACTGTGGACTAGTCCTTTGCATTTTAGGGCACAGCTTCCTTAAAACAGGGGTGGGCAAACTCCAGCCCCCCAGCTCTTATGGAACTATAAATCCCATTTAGCATTGCAAAAGTCTCACAGCCACGACTCCCAGAGACAGATGCATGATGGGATTTGCAGTTTCACCAAAGCTGGAGGGCTGGAGTTTGCCCACCCCTGACTTAAAGTGTAACTCCAGCATTTGTTTTTCTAGTTTTCATCAGGTCCCCTAATAGTGTCAGTCTTCACTTTCCCTATCCATACCCCAACCGAACGCGGGCAGTCATCTCCAGCACTGCGACACTTAGTCTTTCTGCCCATTTCCAGCTAGCCCAGCCTCTAGGGGGCGTGTCCTTACGCAGGCTGGGCTCACAGTCCTCAAGGACTGAGTAGTGCACAGTGTCATTAAGTCCCAATCAGTCCTGACAAAATTATCGCCGCCAGAAGAAGAAGTGGGGATTACATTAGGGGACCGGCAAGAAGAACTAAAGAAAGAAGGTGCGTATAGGGACTAAAATTGGGGGGCTACGTGGAGGTAGGGTGAAGGAACCAGGTGGCAAGGGAAATCCTGTAGTTCCACTTTAATGATTTTATAGTAAATCTGTCTCCGTAAATACAATTCTGCTCATTGTTTCCAGCCTTCCTTCTGCAGCAAAACAGATACAATTCCCGCTATCTTACCTCTTTTGTCCTCTCCTTCTTGGGAAACATTGGCGGCTCTGTCCGGGATCTCCACCCACCAGGTTTTGTACCTCAGCAACTGTTTGATAGCATCGTCTTCAAAGAGGTCGGCTCTGCAAGAAACGAACTTCCTTTCAACCGTGTACAGTCAGCAAAACGCTCAACAACAAAAAATAAATCAGTAGCAACCTTGAATGAACTCCGATGTAAAGGAGAAGCAGAGCGACGATTTATAAACAAACTAAAAGGAAAGTTTTTGTTTTCACTTGTTTATAGACGGACGTTTTCTGGCCAGTTAAGCTCCAGAGCCATTTTAGCTATAGGCCGATATTTCCGGGAATAACGGTTATTGTTATTAGGAATGCACCGATACCGAGTATTTGGGAGAGTGCTCCAGATACCTGTCGCGATACCAGAACTTCAGGTATCGGGAAGCCGGGCAGCGAGTCATTAAACGCCGCCCGGCTTCCTGATTGGCCAGGAAGCCGGCTCCCTCGTCACTCGGTGATGACACGGGCAGACTGACACAGTGTGAATGGAGCAGGATGGCATGTCTGCGGGCACAGCGGCACTATGACACAGGAAGGAGAACAACGCTGGCACTAGGTCAGGCCGCCCCCACCGCGCACCAACCTCAGGAGTCAGGTAGGCCTCGAAGGACGGCTGCTTGGGGGATTTGGCCGCCCCTCCGGCTCCGAGCCCCAGCATGTCCCGGCGCAGTACTCATCTCCCTGCCAGGCATTCCCTCTACAGCGGATACACCAGCCATCACTCAGTCACTTGGTTGCGAGGTAGCTGGCCAATCAGGAAGCCGGGCGGCAAGTCATTACCGCCCCCCCCCCACCCCCAAAAGCCATAAAGCCGGCTTCATGTTTCCTCATCACCTAGTGACGAGGGAGCATGGAGCCAGCCCCCCTTCCTGATTGGAGAGTATTCGGTATTGGCCAGTACTGAAAAAAACAAATATCGGTACTCAATACCGAAAAACCCGCATTAGTGCATCCCTAATTATTATGATACAGAAGTGACACATATTTCAATTAAATATGCTTCAAGTGCATTAAGGCAAACAATGTGCAAAGTCTTAGGAGTTCATTTTCTTTAGAAAGCAGCCACAGGCCGAGTAGAAAAGACTGTCCCCCGCCAGCATGCTGCAGACAAGGACCCTTGCTCCCTGTGTAGAAGCAGAGGTCTCTCTGCAGAGGGCCAACCAGGGACGTCGTGAGGCCGGGAATCACCCGGTCTCTAGACCGGGTGACACGACGCCGTGTCGTCATCGCATGTGCGCCTGATGTCACATCGCACATGCGCGGCCATCTGATTGACGCCTGCCAGCGGCCATCTTTGTGATGGACGCCGGCAGAGTGAGGAGGGGACATTTACCAGGTGGGATGAAGTATGCCGCTGAGTCCCCTCCTCTCTCCTGACACTGTCGGGCTCTCGATCCATGACCGAGTGCCTGACTTTTTAGAGGGGGTGACACCAAAATGACGGTCAGTCATTTTGTTGTCTCCATGACAACAATTTACACCGTGTGCCCGGTGTAAATTGTCAGCGCTAAATATATACTCTACATCAGTGTTCCCCAACCCCCGGTCCGGTACCGGTCCGCGGATCAAATGGTACCGGCCGCACAGTCTCAGTGCGGTCCGGTCATGCAATATATGGCAGTGCACGGTCCCGGTGTTCGAACACCGGGGCCCCGCACTGCCGACATGTTCACAGTGAGGGGGCGGGTCCTGTGACTCACCTCCCCTCCCGGCAGTGTCCATAGTAACAGGCGGCGGTTGGGGAGGTGAGTCACAGGAGACGTGTGTGTGTCACACGCCCCGCCCCCTGCAGTGAGTGCACACATCGACACATGGCTGCTGCTCCTGGAAGGGTGAGTCTGAGCGGGGGAAGGGGGGGTGTCTTACATCATGTCATTAGACGTGGATTATAATGGGGAATATTACACTGTAATGTTGCCTATTATAATCTATTTCTCTGATTAAATGATTACAGGTAGGCATGTGATCTATCAAAGTTTGAGACTACGTTAGAATGTGTGACCAGTGACGTGGTCACACATTTTAACGTAATCTCGCCCAGTTTTTCGGTGGTGGAATAGGTGAAGAATTCCAACGCTTTCATTTTTTGGTGTAACTGTATTTTATTTTGAAGGCATTTTTAAATACAATTAAATAAAAATTATTCAATCAAAACAATCTAAAATATAAACAATCAACGTCCCCCCCTCAGCGGGCCACGGTAAAATTATCAAGCGTTGATCGGTCCGCGGCGATAAAAAGGTTGGGGAGCACTGCTCTACATTATAGAGATTTTGCAGCACCGCTCGGATTTGCAATGGCTGTGCCAGTGGGACACAACTTGCCCAGGTATCTCCAAAAGCAGGCGAATCAGCTTGGGAGCAAAGACTAATTTTGGGTGGTGTGGTCCTTTAACCCTTTCGCTGCCAAGCCCTCCGGAACATTTTTCAAATCAGCTGGCCAAGCCATTTTTGAATTTTCTGCAATTTTTTCCTATTGGTTTGATTTTCAACTGCTGCGTTGCTA